>NC_053498.1:150677860-150822860 GCF_905171775.1 Rana temporaria
GAAACGTTTGGCTTCTGTGGAGCTCATCATGGATGGCTCGACATAGAAGAGGTGCTTAGAAAGGTTTGGCTTCTGTGGAGCTCAACATGGATGGTTCAGGATGGAAGAGATGTTTGAGCAGGGAACGGGTAACAGGTACAAAGCTCCCTTGCATAAGCAGTCTCTCAGGCACAGATACCAAATCCAAGAAGGTAGTGACAAAACAGCGTGGTGTTTATTTGTGCTACATACAAGTCTATATACAGGGGCTGTACATTGTCTCAGAAAACAAACAGGAAAAATAATAGCAAAACAAAAACCTAGCCGTGTCTCGGCACTCACTATACAAAATACAGGTCCTAACTACGAGGCTGTGCAAGCCTACAGCTTGTCAGCTTTCACATATACAGCTTGTTAGCTTTTACCAACCTCCGACAACTCATAGACAGGAGTTGTCTGATTTCCCAGGCTGAGAGCACTGTCTGTTTGTCTCAGGTGAGCATAAATTGGCCTGGGGGAGAAGACCAAGATCAGAACTGGATCGTGGATCGTGGATCAGAGATCCCTGACCGTGTAGGAGAGGAGCCTGGTAGAAGTACAGTATAAACCCAAAACATGAGTTTTCCCAGCACTCTGTGGGACGCCCTGCTACAGATACTTAGAATGTTTTGGCTCGACATAAAAAGGATGCTCAGAAATTGGAGCTCATCATGGATGGTTCAGCATGGACGGGATGCTTAGAAAGTTTTAGCTTCTGTTGAGTTCATCATGGATAGTTCGGCATGGAAGGGATGCTTAGAAAGGTTTGGCTTCTGTGGAGCTCATCATGGATAGTTCAGCATGGACGGGATGCTTAGAAAGGTTTGGCTTCTGTGGAGCTCATCATGGATAGTTCAGCATGGACGGGATGCTTAGAAAAGTTGGCTTCTGTGGAGCTCATCATGGATAGTTTGGCATGGAAGGGATGCTTAGAAAGTTTGGGCTTCTGTGGAGCTCATCATGGATAGTTCAGCATGGAATGGATGCTCAGAAAGTTTTGGCTTCTGTGGAGCTCATCCTGGATGGTTCAGCATGGAAGGGATGCTTAGAAAGTTTGGGCTTCTGTGGAGCTCATCATGGATAGTTCAGCATGGAATGGATGCTCAGAAAGTTTTGGCTTCTGTGGAGCTCATCCTGGATGGTTCAGCATGGAAGGGATGCTTAGAAAGTTTTGGCTTCTGTTGAGTTCATCTTGGATCGTTCAGCATGGAAGGGATGCTTAGAATGGTTTGGCTTCTGTGGAGCTCATCATGGATAGTTCAGCATGGAAGGGATTAGGGGTGTAACGGATCGTCACCGATCCGTGATCCGAACGGGCCACCCCGTTCGGATCGGCACACCCCGCGATCCGCGGAGCGCTCCGGAGCCTAGGCCTAGGAAAGTCCCCGGCTTCGGCCTAGCTCCGGAGCGGCGGCCAGTCTGCTTGCCAGAGCCCAGCGTGACACGCCTCCCCGCCTCCCCGGGGAGGCGTGTCACGCTGTGCACTGGGCTCTAGCAAGCTCAATGGGAATGTTAGCAGTGAAGCACTGGTGTGAGAGGAGGGGGGGGGAAAGGGGGAAAAAAGAGCACAATAGCAATTCACAGGGGGGTGGATTAAAGAGGAAGCAGGTGAGGCTGTTTGGGACTTAAAGTACAATCTTGATGTTTTTACAGCAAAATATATATATATATATATATATATATATATATATATATATATATATATTTTGCTGTAAAAACATCAAGATTGTACTTTAAGTCCCAAACAGCCTCACCTGCTTCCTCTTTAATTCACCCCCCTGTGAATTGCTATTGTGCTCTTTTTTCGGATCATCAAAAAAAAAAAAAAGGTTCCTTTTTTTAATTGGTCCAAAAAAATATATATATTTTATTATATATATATATATATATATATATATATATATATATATATATATATATATATATCGGATATATATATATATATATATATATATATATATATATCGGATCAGCAAAAAAAAAAAAGGGTCCGTTTTTTCATTGGTCCAAAAAAAAAAAAAATATATATATATATATATATATATATATATATATATATATATATATATATATATATATTTTTGGACCAATGAAAAAACGGACCCTTTTTTTTTTTTGCTGATCCGAAAATGATCCGATCCGTGACTCCTGATCCGAGGATCGATCCGATCCGTGAGTTTTTTGATCCGTTGCACCCCTAGAAGGGATGCTCAGAAAGTTTTGGCTTCTGTTGAGTTCATCATGGATAGTTCAGCATGGAAGGGATGCTTAGAAAGTTTTGGCTTCTGTTGAGCTCATCATGGATAGTTCAGCATGGAAGGGATGCTCAGAAAGTTTTGGCTTCTGTGGAGCTCATCATGGATAGTTCAGCATGGAAGGGATGCTCAGAAAATTTTGGCTTCTGTTGAGTTCATCATGGATAGTTCAGCATGGAAGGGATGCTCAGAAAGTTTTGGCTTCTGTGGAGCTCATCATGGATAGTTCAGCATGGAAGGGATGTTAAGAAAGTTTTGGATTCTGTGGAGCTCATCATGGATAGTTCAGCATGGAAGGGATGCTCAGAAAGTTTTGGCTTCTGTTGAGTTCATCATGGATAGTTCAGCATGGACGGGATGCTTAGAAAGTTTTGGCTTCTGTTGAGTTCATCATGGATAGTTCAGCATGGAGGGGATGCTTAGAAAGGCTTGGCTTCTGTGGAGCTCATCATGGATAGTTCAGCATGGAATGGATGCTCAGAAAGTTTTGGCTTCTGTGGAGCTCATCCTGGATGGTTCAGCATGGAAGGAATGCTTAGAAAGGTTTGGCTTCTGTGGAGCTCATCATGGATAGTTCAGCATGGAAGGGATGCTCAGAAAGTATTGGCTTCTGTTGAGTTCATCTTGGATAGTTCAGCATGGAAGGGATGCTTAGAAAGTTGTGGCTTCTGTTGAGTTCATCATGGATAGTTCAGCATGGAAGGGTTGCTTAGAAAAGTTGGCTTCTGTGGAGCTCATGATGGGTGGTTCAGCATGGGATGAATGCTTAGAAAGTTTTACATTCTATGGAGCTCTGCATGGATATTGTCAGGAAAGAAGAAATATACCCATGCGCAGAGTTATGCACAAACAAAGAATTCCTGTTACCTAGACCCATGCTCATACACATGTGCCCATGCCGATACTAGATTAGCACTGAGTACCAAGTAGGCTATTTAAACACTTCTGCTGTACTAGAACCTTGCCGTTTGGTCCACAGTGTTCTGCTACTTATTCCTGTGCTTGATCATCTGTTGCCGTTCTGCTATCCATCTGAGATCGCTTGCACTCTGCCTGAACCCTGGATTGCTCTTCGACCATGTCCCTGCCTGATCCTTCTGCCTATCTGCTGTCAGGAACCATGAATCAGACTGAGACAGAAGTGCAGTAAAAATCACACTATTTAATAAAATGGTATAAACAGCAAATGTAGTCAAAACATAGCCAGAGTTCGGTAACCAGAACAGGTAGTCAGAACAAGCCAGGAAAACAGGAGTCCAGAGATCAGCGAAGTTGGGTGCAGCAGACAGGATCAGGAACCAGAAGGCAAGTCAGTCAAGCAAAAGTCTTTCACAGGAAAACACAGCAGAGAGAGTCCGGATATGTTGACCAAGGAAAAGGCACAGAAGATCGTATGCAAGGAATTTATATGCTACCTGTGTCTTTCCAGCCACCAAGTGCCTGCTGACTGTCCAGCAGCCTGCTGTGCCTACTGCCCTGCGTTACAATCCAGCCTGCATCCAAGTGCGTACAGACCTCTCATCTGCAGCTGTCATCACTAGAACTGGCAGGCAGTAGAGTCAGAATATCAACCAAAAATCCAGAAAAAACACATGATACACATGTTATAAATGGAGTTGCAGTTTAGTGAGTAAAATAAGTATTTGATCCCCTTAGTAGTTGGTGGAGGTTCCTTGTTGGGAAGCACAGAGGTCAGATGTTTCTTGTAGTTGGTGATCAGGTTGGCACACATCTCAGGATGTGTGCCAACGTCGTTTGCGTAAGTCGTCCGTGAATGGCGCTGGACGCCGTTTACGTTAACGTCGAAACCAATGACATCCTTCCGACGTCATTTTAAGTGCAATGCACGTCGGGAAATTTTAGGGACGGCGCATGCGCAGTACGATCGGCGCGGGAACGCGCCTAATTTAAATGATCCACGCCCCCTACCTGGATCATTTGAATTAGACGGGCTTGCGCCAGAGGATTTACGCTACGCTGCCGCAACTTTTACAGGCAAGTGCTTTGTGAATCAAGCACTTGCCCGTAAAACTTTCGGCGGCGTAACGTAAATGAGATACGTTACGCCGCCGCAGAGATGCGGCGATTATACGTGAATCTGGCCCTTCATTTCAATGTAAGTGGGCAAACTTACACAATCTTCAGGGGAGACGATCGTTATCTTCCCCCACGTACTGTATATACATTTTTGGTTTTGAGTTTTATACCACTTTAATGCATAGAATGTATTATGGTAAAAATAAAAATATAAAAACTTTTTGACTTTAGAGCCACTTTAAATGGGAAGAAACTTTTTCATTTCTGTGGTTTAAAAAATGTTGCTTGGGGAGTTCCCACAAGGCATTAAAAAATTGTCAGACTCCACCCATAAAGTCATATTTTGGGGGCGGGCAAGGCCAAAAGTCAACAGAAAACCTATCAGATACAAAATGTGTCATGGACCTTGCAGTGCTGGAGTGTTTCTACTTGAAATCCTAATTCATGTATTTCAGAAGATGGGACATTACTGACAGTTCATTGCAGGAGATACTGGACACATTACAAGTGGTTTAGTTGTCCTGACTAGGTCAATAGACAATGACCCTTCAATGCTTAGCTCAGGCTATTGAAATGCTAAGTGGAGCCGGCTTGTGAAATACCTTTTATTGTGTTCTGCAGGTTAATGGCGGTTGTCAGAGACGGGACGTCTCTAGGAGATAATTACCTCCACTAAATGACTTTTAGAATGTGTGTTTGAAGATGTATGTGTTTACGCTAAAAGACTTTGTATTGTTCTAAAGGTCAGAAGTCTCCTCGCAGGAGTATTGAATTAGCATGTTATATCTAAAGGAATGTAACCTCTCAGAGGTAGTAATTAAGTTCTGCTAAATAGACTGGGCTATTGTGTACATTGATTACCCCCTGGGGCTTCTGTCTCAATACACATAATAGTTTTTCTATCCAAGCTATTGGACCAATCCCTGTTGACTATTTCAAGTCCTCATTTGCATGATTAAGGAGGACCTGAGTGAGGACTGCATATACTTTACAATTGACCAATAGGAAAGCTGTTGTTGGGGGTGGGATGTTCCAAATTCTGTATAAAAGTGTGCTGTGTACTTGGAAATAAAGAGTCCTGTTTGAACTTACATACAGCCTGCCTGGTGTTTGTTCTTAATGGGTCTGAACGACACATAGCTGTAGTTCGAATCCCGGAACCTTGGATGACTGGACCATCAGACGTTGCAATCTGCAAGCTGACTCAATAGTAGCAGAGGAGTGTCGGGAGAGCAGAAGGGGGCGAGCAAAGGATCTCGTCACATGGAATTAAATTGTAAAATACCTTTTGATTATTTTTTTCGTTTCGAACCAAAGGAAGATTTGCGGATTGTTGGTCAGTGCCGGTAATAGAAAGGGTTAAAGTGTGTCGGTATAATGCAGAGCGCGGATCAGTGCGTAAAGCATAAAGAACTCGGAGAACTGACGCAAACGTCTAAAATAGCTTATTGGAATGTAAATGTAGAAATGAACGATAGATCACCCAGATGGCCGGAAGACATTCTGCTAGATAATTATTAAAAGAAAAATGACAGAGAAATGAACAGCAGAATCACTCAAGGTCATGCATTTTTCATTAATGCCTATTACCATATCTCTATTCATCAGCGAGGGACAAATGTGCGCCATTTAATAAGGAAACCGGAATCTAGGGCACAGCGCAGGCCGCTGACCACCTCCGTGGTCGGGGAATCACAGGTCCCATACGCTGGGCTTTTCAGATGATTTTTGCTTTACTTTTGTTTTACTTTCTGCTTATTTTATGTTCATCCATCTATCCTTTCACCCATCCATACTTCCTTCCTTCCTTCCTTGCTTTTCTCCCTTCTTCATTTCCTTCCTAACTTTTCCCTTCCTTCTTTCCTTGCTTTCAGGTCTTCCTTGGTGGCGTACATTTCTTGTGCAAAATTAATCCATGCATCTATCTTGCCCACCTTCCTTCCTTCCTTCCTTCCTTCCTTCCTTCCTTCCTTCCTTCCTTCCTTCCTTCCTTCCTTCCTTCCTTCCATCCTTCCTTCCTTCCTCTTTTTAATCCTTTCTTCCCTCTTTTTAATCCTTCCTTGCTCCCTCCCTCTCTCTATTTAATCCTTTCTTTCTTTCTTCCTTCCTTCCTTTAATCCTTCCTACCTTGCTTCATTTCCTCCCTCTCTTCCTTTTTTTCAGCCTTCCTTTCCTCCCTCTTTTCCTTCTTTTTAGCCTTCCTTTCCTCCCTCTCTTCCTTCCTTTTAGCTTGCCTTCCCTCCCTCCCCCCCTTTGTTTCTTTCTGCCCTCCTTACCTCCCTCTCCTCCTCCATTCCCTCCTTCTTTACTCCCTCTTTTTATTCCTTTCTTTCATATTTTATTCTTCATTGCTTCCTTCCTTCCTTTTTTACTTCCTTCCTTTCCTGCTTTCCTCCCTCCCTTTTTTCCTTCCTTATTTCCTTCCTACTTCCGCTTTCCATCCTTCCTTCCTTCCTACCTTTCTCACCCCCGTCCTTTCTTTTTTACTTCCTTCCTTCTTCCCTTCCTCATTTATCTCTTCTTTTCTCCCTCCCTTTATCCATCCCACCCTTCCTTACTTCTTCCCACCCCCTTTTTATTCCTTTCCTTCCTCCCTTCCTTCCTTCTCTCTTCCCTTTCTATTGTTATTCCTTTCTTTCTTATTTCTTTCCTTCTTTCCTTCCTACTTCCCTCCCACTTTTTATTCCTTTCTTTATTCTTTCTTTCCTCCCTCGTTTCCTTCCTCCCTATTTTCCTTCCTTCCTCTTTTACTTCCTTTCTTATTCCCTCCTTCTTTTTAACCCTTTCTTTCTCCCTCCCTCCCTTCCTTCTTCCCTCTCTCCTTTTCCTCCCGTCCTTTCTTCCTTCCTCCCTCTTTTCCTCCCTTCCTTTCTTCCTTCCTTCCACTTTTACTTCCTTTCCTTTTCCCTCCTTCTTTTTATCCCTTTTTTTTCTCCTCACATCCTCCCTTCCTCCCTTCTTTCCTTCCTCCCTCTTTTCCATCATGCCTATTTTCCTTCCTTTCTCATTCCCCTCTTTCTTTTTCTCCCTTTTTTCTCCCTCCCTTCCTTCCTTCTTTCCTTCCTCCCTCTTTTCCTCCCTTCCTTTCTTCCTTCCTTCCTCTTTTACTTCCTTTCTTCTTCCGTCCTTCTTTTTATTCCTTTCTTTCTCACTCACACCCTCCCTTCCTTCCTTCTTTCCTTCCCCCCTCATTTCCATCCTGCCTATTTTCCTTCCTTCCTTATTCCCCTCCTTTTTCTCCCTTTTTTCTCCCTCCCTCCCTCCCTTCCTTCCTCTTTTACTTCCTTTCTTCTTCCCTCCTTCTTTTTATTCCTTTCTTTCTCCCTCACACCCTCCATCCCTTCTTTCCTTCCTCCTTCTTTTCCTTCCTTCCTTCCTTTGCCCTTTACTAACTTCCTTATTCCCCTCCTTCTTTTTCTCCCTTTTTTCTCCCTCCCTCCCTTCCTTTGTTCCTCCCTGTTTTTATTCCTTTCTTCCCTTCTTCGTATAGTCTCCTCCGCAGTCTCCTCTGTATATTACACTGTGTTTGTAGCAGTGAACTTTTTATTTATGAGTACCTGTGTGTTCTCTCAGCCTCGGTGTACAGGTAATAAACTGAGCCATTGGAGTCCCTGCAGGATGAATGTATTCGTTGCATCGATCATGCAGTAAGCAGTCCGGTATTTCCGGTGACCGGTACATCAGTAATGGCTCCAATATAGAGCAGAGCCGGCATCAAGCGCTGAGCAGTCAATGGCGGAACGCGAGGATTTCTGATCATTAGCCGAATCTCCTTTGGTCTCCGCTCAGAATGAAATACCTGGGGAATCTCCCAACATAAGAAATAATGAAAAATTGTCAGAGTAGAGGGATCTACGGTGGCTGGTAATTTATTTCAGCATCACCAACAGTTTCACTTTATTGTGCTGGGGAAAAAAAAGAGAGAGAGAGTTAGAGAAAAAGTTGAGCGTAGAGAGAGACTGGGTCAGACCGAATTCCTTCAAAAAGACAGAATTTTATATATTCCATTTCAACAAAATTTAACTTACTGAGTTTTCAGAACAATAGTTGTACTTTGCAGCTTTCCCAGTTTGGAGCTCCTAGAGGGCGGGGCTTTACAAGAGTGGGGGTGGTTCTTCACAAATATGGTAATTTAGGGGCAAGGTTGGCTCTATCGGAGCTTGTGTCCTGTTGCTCCTGCTTGTACAGGAATGGGAGGGCATGTGACCTCCTCCATGTCAAAATGCTTGGGCCTGAGTGGCCAATATCTATAGGTTCACGTTCTTCCTCCTAGGAGCCTTCTTACTATGCAGAAGAAGGGTTACTACCATTGCGTGCCTGGCTGTGGGCAAATAGGACTGTATTTACCAGCAACTCTTATGGGGTCCTATATCACTCCGGCATACATGGCGATATGCAACATATGTAGCGCAATTAACGTTTTCATGCGTAGGCGTCCATGGCACTTGCATTTATGCAGTGGCAGGTGGTGCTCAACATTTGGGTGGGGCGACAAACCAACAGATGGAAACGCGGCGTCCCCCCTCACTGCAGTAGATGGACTGGATAGCAGCGATCACTAGCGGTGCAACGGATAAAAAACTCATTGTTCGGATCGTTTTCGCAGATCAGATTTACGGATCGGATCATTTTTCGTATCAGCAAAAAATAGTAGAGGCAGGCTGTGGAGGCGCTTCAGTAGCCGCCACAGGCAGCCTGGAGGCCGTTCCAGGGGAGGACGGAACACTGGGCAGTCAGAGAAGGCAGGGAAGCTCACCGAGGCCGCCGACGGGTGGAGCAAGATGGCCGCCGCTCCAGGAGGTAGGGTGACGCCGCGGTCTGTCCCAATACAGGTGTAGGCTGTGGATGTGCAGGAGCTCTTAGGCACTTCGGGGGCTGATCCAGGACCAGGAGGGGAGCGAACTCCAGGCAAATCAGGCCAGGAAAGCTTGTTGCGGCCGCGGCCGGGTGGACCAAGATGGCCGCCACTCCGGGGTGCTAGGCCGAAGCCGCGGCCTTTCCTATGGCCGATACAGGACCGGAAGGCCCGCGGATCACGTGTGTGCCGACCCAAAGGTGTTGATCTGTACGGATCACGGATCAATGAGGATCCGTTGCACCCCTACCAATCACCCCCAGAGGAGGTGGACGGGAAGGCGGCACTCAAAGTCCTCCTTACCTTAGGAGACAGATGGTAGGGCTTCTGCTTCTTTCTCCGGGGCCATTGCTTCTCCTCCTGGCCAAACAGGAAGTCCTAAGACTTCCTGGCCAATTGGGTCTCAGGACCCGCTCCCAGGATGGCTGGGAGGAGAATCAGGAAGACAATAGCGAATATTAATTTGCTATTGTCACACAACTGGGTGGGCTCAGGGCGCAGTGCTCTGCTCCCTGAGCCCACCCTGCATGTAGATTAGAGACCGGGCGCATGGATTAGGGGGGACGGCGCCCCTGCGCCCCCCGTATGGATGGGCTGCCACTGCATTTATGCCTCACCTGTCCTCCAGTTAAACTAACAGGGAAAGTGACGCCAGGACCCGGAAGGGACATTTTACTTGTCTCTTCTGGGTCATTAGCAGGAAGGGGAGATCAGTGTGTGGAGCCCAGAAAATATTGGCATGGCAATGTACAGTTTGGCATGCGGCAGTGGACGGTGCAAACTAGTGTGGCGTTCCCATCTTTGGAATACTTTCTCGTTCTGTAAGGAAGACTTGTCCGTGGTTTACCTCGGTCTCCACGCCAGCCTCTTATCTTGGTGGGCAACCAATTCTTCATAATACGGTTCTCATATAGTAATTTCACACCTCGGGCTGAATTAGCTGAAGAGTGAGCGATCAATAGTAATGCTGAGCCACCGCAGGACTAGCTATCAATCAAGATTTATTGTATTTATCAGATTATCCATCAGATGCTATGCGTTGGCTCGTCGGCCACTTCTGAAAAAAAAAAAAATCAGCACCTACTTTCCCGACACCCAAGATGAGCAGTACAGAGAACAATTCTAACTGATACTCTCTTTATTGTCTGCAATGCTTATGTTGTCCCCTTGTATGAAAGGATTGAATGAGTTGAAAACTGGATCAAAACAGAGCAGACTTTATGGGCACCACATGAGGCAGTGCCCATAAATAACATAGGACAGACAGAAACACCCTACTAACTGGCAAGGCCAACAGATACCCAATAGAATGGACATGGAAGTATGGATCTAAATTATGTATTGTATCAAAAAACTGTATAAACACAGAGGGCCAGATTCTCGTACTTTTGCGGCGGGCGTAGCGTAAGCCATTTACACTACGCCGCCGCAACTTACTGGAGCAAATTCTTCAAGCACTTGCTCCGTAGTTTGCGGCGGCGTAGTGTAAAAGGCCCGGCGTATCCCCGCGTAATTCAAAGGGGGCGGCTTGTATTTAAATTAAGCGCGCCCCCATGCCGATCGAACTGCGCATGCGCCGGGCTTAAACGGAAAACGTCAATGACGCAGACGTGTGCGTCATTGACGTAAAGTCGTATTCAAGAACGACTTAGGAAAACGACGTACCCAAAGGGAAAAGACGACGCGAACCCAACGCCATACTTAACATGGCATACAGCGGACTGGCGTAAGGTTACCCCTCATATAGCAGGGGTAACCTTTACGCTTACGCAAAGGACGTAAGCGACGGCTACGCGACGCAAATTTGTTCGGGAATCGGCGTATCAGGCTCATTTGCATAAACAAATGAGACCTGAACGTAAACGCCACCTAGCGGCCGGCGGCAAATTACATTTAAGATCCGACAGTGTAAGTCACAAAGATACAACGGCGCATCGTAGAACTTACGCGGCGTATCAATAGATACGCCGCCGTAAGTTCTTTGTGGACCTGGCCCACTGTGTTTATAAAAAAAATTGATACAGGGCCATATTCTCAGAAGAGTTACGACGGAGTATCTCAGGAAACTCCGTCGTATTTCTCTTTTTTGACCCGCGTATCTATGCGAGTGATTCCTAGAATCATTTCGCATACGCTGAAGATCCGACATGTGTAAGTCACTTACACTTTTGGATCTTAAATGTAATTCGCTGCCGGCCGCTAGGTGGCGTTTACGTTCAGGTCTCATTTGTTTATGCAAATGAGCCTGATACGCCGATTCACGAACGAAATCGCGTCGCGTAACCGTCGCTTACGTCGTTTGCGTAGGCGTAAGGTTACCCCTGCTATATGAGGGGTAACCTTACGCCAGTCCCACGTATGCCACGTTAAGTATGGCGTTGGGTCCGCGTCGTGTTTTCCCGTCGGGTACGTCGTTTTACTAAGTCGTTCTTGAATACGACTTTACGTCAATGACGCACACCTCAACGTCATTGACGTTTTCCGCCGAGAACTGGAGCATGCGCACTGGGCTATTTTAAGCCCGGCGCATGCGCAGTTCGTTCGAAACGGGGGCGCGCTTAATTTAAATACAAGCCGCCCCCCTGGAAATACGCGGGGATACGCCGGGCCAATTACACTATGCCGCCCCAAACTACAGAGCAAGTGTTTGGGGAATACAGCACTTGCTCCTGTAGGTTGGGGCGGCGTAGTGTAAATGGCTTACGCTACGCCGCCCCAGGATCTACGTGAATATGGCCCTCTGTCTCTATCATATAAAATACACCTATGATAACAATTATATGTAAGAGGGGAAAACTTACACAATCTGCAGGGGAGACGATCGTTATTTCCCCCACTGTATGTGGCAGGATTGCCAGACAGAACTTTAACGATGGCTGCAAAATGAATACTGTTAAGAATAGATTTTGATAAGACATTCATGTATGAAGGTTTATATGTCATTTAATTGGTTGGGTCTACATATCCTTAAACTGGCAAAAAAAGTAATTTTTTTTTTATAAATGAGGTCAGCTCCCTTTTCTTTTCCTTCTTTTAGTCTTTCCTTCCTTATTAATCCCTTAGTGCCTGGTAACAGCTAATGGCTGTCTGTATAAGAGGACAGCAGCCAGGGCGGCTCGGTAAATGAATGCCCTGGTCACACCGGGGGCCTAGCACACGGACCGTCTTGTAGCCACCGTCAGGGGAAAAAAAATAGAACATCTCTAAGTGACATCTCGGATAAGCAACTTGCAGCCTCAGCTGTCTCCCCGCTCACATAATTAGGCTGCAGCAGCTCACAGCTTTGCTTTCATAGCGTCCCCAGGTAAGTCTGACAAACTGTCACATTCCCAGCGGTGCTCAGGAGAAGTTAAGGACACTCTGTGAAGGCTCTGTAACCACCACCCCCCCCACCTTCGCGGCGTTGGTTGGAGGTTCTGGATGGCGCCACATCGAGAGTGAAAGGCCTGTCAGGGTTTGTTATGCAAAACATCACTACCCAATTCTCCTTCATGTTCTGCGTTGTCAGAGGGCATCAGCGGCATACCTGCCATACCACCGATGGCATCCAAATGAGTGGGAGATGTTTATTGGCGGTAATAAAAGGATGACCTAATAGCCCAAAGTTCCCTGATGTGTGCCTACAAAGTTCCCTGATGTGTGCCTGCAAAGGTCCCCGATGTGTGCCTACAAAGGTCCCCGATGTGTGCCTACAAAGTTCCCAGATGTGTGCCTTCAAAGTTCCCTGATGCGTGCCTACAAAGGTCCCGATGTGTGCCTACAAAGTTCCCCAATGTGTGTCTACAAAGTTCCCCGATGTGTGCCTACAAAGTTCCCAGATGTGTGCCTACAATGTTCTCAGATGTGTGCCTACAAAGGTCCCCGATGTGTGCCTACAAAGTTCCCAGATGTGTGCCTTCAAAGTTCCCTGATGTGTGCCTACAAAGGTCCCCGATGTGTGCCTACAAAGGTCCCCGATGTGTGCCTACATAGTTCCCAGATGTGTGCCTTCAAAGTTCCCTGATGCGTGCCTACAAAGGTCCCGATGTGTGCCTACAAAGGTCCTCAATGTGCGCCTTCAAAGTTCTCCGATGTGTGCCCTCAAAGGTCCCCGATGTGTGCCTACAAAGGTCCCGATGTGTGCCTTAAAAGTTCCCAGATGTGTGCCTTCAAAGTTCCCTGATGCGTGCCTACAAAGGTCCCGATGTGTGCCTACAAAGGTCCTCAATGTGCGCCTTCAAAGTTCTCCGATGTGTGCCCTCAAAGGTCCCCGATGTGTGCCTACAAAGGTCCACGATGTTTGCCTTCAAAGTTCTCCGATGTGTGCCCTCAAAGGTCCTGATGTGTGCCTACAAAGGTCCCCGATGTGTGCCTACAAAGGTCCCCGATGTGTGCCTTCAAAGTTCCCTGATGTGTGCCTTCAAAGTTCCCTGATGTGTGCCTACTAAGGTCCCCGATGTGTGCCTTCCACGTTCCCAGATGTGTGCCTACAAAGGTCCCCGATGTGTGCCTACAAAGGTCCTCAATGTGCGCCTTCAAAGTTCTCCGATGTGTGCCCTCAAAGGTCCCTGATGTGTGCCTACAAAGGTCCACGATGTGTGCCTATAAAGGTCCTCAATGTGCGCCTAAAAAGGTCCCCGATGTGTGCCCTCAAAGGTCCTGATGTGTGCCTACAAAGTTCCCAGATGTGTGCCTATAAAGTTCTCTGATGTGTGCCTACAAAGTTCTCCGATGTGTGCCTTCAAAGTTCCCAGATGTGTGCCTTCAAAGGTCCCCGATGTGTGCCCTCAAAAGTCCCGAAGTGTGCCTTCAAAGTTCTCCAATTTGTGCCTTCAAAGTTCCCAGATGTGTGCCTACAAAGTTCTCCGATGTGTGCCTACAAAGGTCCCCGATGTGTGCCCTCAAAGGTCCCCGATGTGTGCCTTCAAAGTTCTCCAATTTGTGCCTTCAAAGTTCCCAGATGTGTGCCTACAAAGGTCCCCGATGTGTGCCTTCAAAGTTCCCCGATGTGTGCCTACAAAGGTCCCTGATGTGTGCCTACAAAGTTCTCCGATGTGTGCCTACAAATGACCCGATGTGTGCCTACAAAGTTCTTCGATGTGTGCCCTCAAAGGTCCCCGATGTGTGCCCTCAAAGGTCCCGATGTGTGCCTACAAAGGTCCCGATGTGTGCCTACAAAGTTCCCCGATGTGTGCCTACAAAGTTCTCCGATGTGTGCCTTCAAAGGTCCCCAATGTGTGCCCTCAAAGATCCCGATGTGTGCCTTCAAAGGTCCCGATGTGTGCCTTCAAAGGTCCCCGATGTGTGCCTTCAAAGTTCCCGATGTGTGCCTACAAAGTTCCCCGATGTGTGCCTACAAAGGTCCCCGATGTGTGCCTACAAAGGTCCCCGATGTGTGCCTACAAATGTCCCGATGTGTGCCTTCAAAGGTCCCCGATGTGTGCCCTCAAAGGTCCCCGATGTGTGCCCTCAAAGGTCCCGATGTGTGCCTACAAAGGTCCCCGATGTGTGCCTACAAAGTTCCCCGATGTGTGCCTACAAAGGTCCCCGATGTGTGCCTACAAAGGTCCCCGATGTGTGCCTACAAAGGTCCCGATGTGTGCCTACAAAGGTCCCGATGTGTGCCTACAAAGGTCCCCGATGTGTGCCTACAAAGTTCCCCGATGTGTGCCTACAAAGTTCCCGATGTGTGCCTACAAAGTTCCCCGATGTGTGCCTACAAAGGCCCCGATGTGTGCCTACAAAGTTCCCCGATGTGTGCCTACAAAGGTCCCCGATGTGTGAATTCAAAGTACCCGAAATAAAAGATTTTTGCGCAACTTTTCAATTCAACTTTCCCGCCTGTCTTTTGGTGCCGGGTTTTGCCTCATTAGTCAGGAAATCCTCCGCGCGCCTCTCTAAAAATGGCGGAATTGTTTTACCGAGCATCCCAATTCTGTAACTTGGGAGTGTCTGGAAGCAGGAAGGCTTTTCATTGCAGAAGAGACACAATATTGGGGGGAAATCACTAAAGTGGAACTTCACTCTCCCAATCAACATTGATTATTTTAACCCCTTCAGCTCCGGAAAGAATTTACCCCCCCCCTCTCCCCTTTATGACCAGGCCATTTTTGGCTATTCATTCAGCACTGCCCTACTTTAACTGGCAATTGCGCGGTCATGCAACGCTGTACCAAATTAAATTTATATGATTTTTTTAGCTTTCTTTTGATGATATTTGATCACCACTGGGGTTTTTTTTGTGCAATATAAATGAAAGAGTGAACATTTTGAAAAAAAAAAAACAATATCTCTTACTTTCTGCTGCACAATATATCCAATATATATATATAAAAAAAATACATGTAGCACCCTCTACACAGGGAGGTGCTAGATTAAGTTTTTTTGGTGAGTGTAGGCAAATTTAGGCAGGCCTAGCTGGAAGCTATGCTTGTTTGTTTGGGTTTATGTGGGCTGGAAGTGGCTCAGAGTTAGCAGCTTACGTCTAACTAAGACCTACCTTCTTTCTAGAAGCCTTCTGGAAGGTACTCGAAAAAAGAAGTAGAGGACAGGTGGAGCTGCCTGGGGTGTGTTAAGGAGCCCTGACTTGATGGGTGGAAGAACTGAGGATGGAGTACTAGGCTGTCGGGGACTTTGAGGGAGCTCCCCAGTCTGGGGGGGGGGGGGGGGTGGCCTGAGGCTCGGGTGCAGGACAGAGCCCTCCAGGATATCGTGGAGGCTCTGAACAGGAGGCTCAGGAGGAGCAAGAGAGGACAGCAGGAGCTAGTATTGCTGGGCAAGTCTTCGGAAGGGAGCCACCGGTTGCAGCCAGGAGGACTGGAAAGGCATGCCAGAGAGTAGGGTGACCACGTGTCCCGGATTGCCTGGACAGTCCCGCATTTCGCAGGTCTGTCCCGGAATAAAACTGACACAGCCACCCCCCCTTAGTCCAATTTGATGCCCCCAAAAAAGACTGCCACATGACCGCTTTCCTCAATGACAGTACTTGTCCTGGCCGGGAATGCCTGGAGGAGCACAATCCCCACCCCCTGTTTGTGATTGGAGAAATCATATATCCCGCCTCTCGTGTCCAATCACTGTGCTGTGATTCGTTACAGCACATGCTGATTTTTGGGAAGGGGGGTGTCCCTGAATTGTAGTTTGGAAATGTGGTCACCCTACCAGAGAGAACTTAGAGGAAACAGTCAGAGCTGGGTGAGGAGCCAGTAGGGAGGATTGCAATGTCATGGGCAGTGGAGTCGGGCAGCTGCAGCCAGGAGGGCTGGCAGAGCCTGAAGAGGACTGACTGGAAGCAGTAGCCAACCTATAGGACAGCTAGAACAAAAGACTTTACATTTTCTGCTACACTATAGGGGGCCCGTGGTCCCTGCCTGCAAAGGGCAAGTTACTTAGGCCTGGCTGAGTCAGTGTCAGGCCTAAACATGTGCTAGCTGCTTCTGGGAGATCAAGAGTTGTGCAGGAGGGAGAGCGAAAGAGTAATAGTCTGCAAGCAAGAGTTGTGCAGGAGGAGATTGGAGAAGTGTTGTGTACATAGTTGTCCCGAATGATTGATATACCGGGGTGTATGCTAGCTTGGGCTGGTGCCATAGAAGGGTATGGCTTTAAAGATGGGCATGAAGCCAACCTTCTCATATCTCACCTGGGATCTTCAGCAACGCGGCTCCAATTTTTAACTTATCTTTAATATATTTAGATTTTTTGTTTTATTTAGCTGCACTCCACAGACGCGGCTCCCGCTAGTTACCAAGGTCCTCCAGCAGCTGCGTTCCTCATCTGCTCAGCTGGCGAACCATATTGTCATTGAAGTGCATTGAAGTGATGAAGGAAACGGGCGATACGTCCGCTGTAAACTCTTTGCCGTGTCCGTGAACACAATAACCTATGAAGAATAGTGCCGCCTCTCAAAGTTTTTTTTATATTTTTCTTTTTTTTTTTAAGGAGTTTAGGATGAAATTACATCATTAGCCCAGAAATGGAGCTTTGCTTAATTCGAAGCAATCTCAGCATTCATCTGGTGAAGCTAATGGATACCATTAAAAAAAAAACACAACAATTCCCAGTTTTACCAGTTAAATCCCGAGGTCCCTCTGCACGTCAGATCCGGCAGAAGGAAGAAGTCCCAGGAAAGAAATAGCCAGATTCAGAGAGAGTTACACCGGCGTATCAGTAGATACGTCGTCGTAACTCTGAATCTGCGCCGTCGTAAATTTAAGTGTATTCTCAAATTGAGTAGCTAAGATACGACCGCGGGCGCCGTTGTATCTTAGCTGTCTATTTAGGCCGGCCGCTAGGGGCGTGTATGCTGATTTACGCCTAGAATACGTAAATCAGCGAGATACACCTATTCACGAACGTACGCTTGCCCATCGCAGTAAAGATACCGCCGTTTACGCAAGTCGTCCGTGAATTGGACTGGGCGTAATTTACGTTCACGTTGAAACCAAAAAGTCTTTGCGGCTTAATTTGGAGCATGCGTACTGGGATATGTGCATAAAACACGCCCACCTCTTCACAATTTGAATTAGGCGCGCTTAGGCTGGCACATTTACGCTATGGCGCCGTAACTTAGGACACAAGTGCTTTGTGAATACAGCACCTGCCTCTCTAACTTACGGCGGCGTAGCGTATATGAGATACGCTACGCCTGCCTAACGTTAGGCTCATCTACGTGAATCCAGCTAATGATGGTGTTTAGAAGAAGAGAAACCTAGAACATATAGAAACCTAGAACATATACACAGTACGGCTCTACCTCCTATAGAACTTATATAAAGTATAAATCCCGCCGGGAGTCCATACACACGCATGTGCACATGATTGTCAGCACAGTGCTGTGCATTAACGTGCGCTGCGCTAGGGAAGTCCATTTATTTTAAATGAGATAGAAAGAAGAATCAACTTGTTCTATAGATTTTTTTATTTATTTTTTAAAGCAGGAAGCAACAATGTATACATAGCCCACATCTGTGTACAGAACTGCGGCTCAAGTGCATTGTACTGACAGCGGGGCCGATTGGGATGCCATTCAGAATGGATGGATCTGCAACCTGCTGTGCTGTGTGTGTGGGCCGAAGTAAATAGTGCTACCCAATAAATGGATGGTTCTAGAACCTGCTTTATAATATCTCTTCCCCTCCCCAGAGGAAGGCAAAAAAAGAAAAGAAAACAATAAAGAACAATTCAATTCTCTCCAACAGGGGAAACATTTCCTTCCTGATCCCCCAGGGGGTCATTCTATCCTTTATTTACAAGGTCTTCCTAATTGGACTATATGTCTCCTATCCCCTCCCCTCCTCTCCCTCTCCTCTCATCCCCTCCCCTCCTCTCTCCTATCCTCCTCCCCCTCTCCTCTGCCTCTACTCTCCTCATCACCCTCTCCTCCCCTCCTCTCCCTCTCCTCTCATCCCCTCCCCTCCTCTCTCCTATCCTCCTCCCCCTCTCCTCTGCCTCTACTCTCCTCATCACCCTCTCCTCCCCTCCTCTCCCTCTCCTCTCATCCCCTCCCCTCCTCTCCCTTTCATCCTCTCTACTATCCTCCTCCCCCTCTCCTCTGCCTCTACTCTCCTCATCACCCTCCCCTCCTCTCCCTCTCCTCCTTTCCCCTCCTCTCCTCAGAGTCCTCTCCCTTCCCCTCCCCTCACCCTCCTCTCCTCACCACACTCTCCTTCTCCCTCTGCCTCTACTCTCTTCCTCACCCTCTCCTCTCCTTTGCCTCTACTCTCTTCCTCACCCTCTCCTCTGCCTCTACTCTCCTCACCACCCTCTCCTTCTCTCCCTCTCCTCCTCTCCTCTCCCCTTCCCTCCTCCGAGTCCTCTCCCTTCCCCTCCTCTACCCCTCCCCTCCCCCTCCTCTCCCTCTCCTCCCCTCACCACACTCTCCTCCTCTCTCCTCCTCTCCCTCTCCCTCTACTCTCTTCCTCACCCTCTCCTCTCCTTTGCCTCTACTCTCCTCTTCACCCTCTCCTCTACCTTCTTCCTCACCCTTTCCTTCTCTCCATCTCCTCTCCTCCTCTCCCCCACTTTCCCTGTCCTCTCCTCTGCCTCTACTATCCTCCTCACCCTCTCCTCTCCCTCTCCTCTCCCTCTCCTCTTCTCCCTCTACACCTTCCCCTCTCTGCTCCTCTCCCTCTCCTCTCTCTTTCCCGCTTTGCTCCTCTTCCACTCCTCCCCCTCTTCTCTCTCTTTTCTCTCCTCCTGTCCCTGTCCCTCTTCCTCTCTTCCTCTCCTTCTTATTTTCCTCGCCTCCTCCCCCCCCCCCCTCTCTCTCCCCCTCTCTCTCCTCTCCCTCTCCTACCCTCCCTTTTCTTTCCTCTTACTCTCCAAGTGTCCCATTCCTCTGCTCTCTTTTTCTATTTCACTTTTCCCTCTCTGCTCCCCTCCTTCTACTCTCTTCCCCACCCTCTCCTCTCCCCACGCTCTTCTGCCTTTATTCTCCTCTACTCCTCTCCACTCCCTGTCTCTCTCTTCCTCCCCCTCTCCCTCTTCTCTCTTTCTCTTACTCTCCCTCTCCTCCTCTCCTCTCCCCTTCTCCGAGTCCTCTCCCTTCCCCTCCTCTCCCCCATCCCCTCCTCTACCCCTCCCCTCCCCCTCCCCTCTTCTCCTCTCCTCACCACACTCTCCTTCTCCTCTCTCCTCCTCTCCCTCTCTCTCTGCCTCTACTCTCTTCCTCACCCTCTCCTCTCTTTTGCCTCTACTCGCCTACTCTCCCTCTCCTCTGCCTCTACTCTCCTCCTCACCCTCTCCTCTCCCTCTACTCCTCTCCCTCTCCACCTTCCCTTCTCTGCTCCTCTCTCTTTCCTGCTTTGCTCCTCTTCCTCTTCTCCCCCTCTTCTCTCTCTTTCCTCTCCTCCTGTCCCTCTCCCTCTCCTCCTTTTCCTCGCCTCCTCTCCCTCTCCTCCTCTCCCTCTCCTCCTCTTCTTCTCCTTTTCCTCGCCTCCTCTCCCTCTCTCCTCCTCTCCCTCTCTGCTCCCCTTCTTCTACTCTCTTCCCCACCCTCTCCCTCTCCTCTCCTCACCCTCTTCTGATTTTATTCTCCTCTACTCCTTTCCATTTTCTCTCCGCTCCCTGTCTCTCTCTCTCTTCTTCCCCCTCTTCTCTTTTTCTCTCCCTCTCCTCCTCTCCCTTTCCTTCTTCTCCCTTCTGCCTCTCCTCCTCCTCTCCCTCTGTCTCTTTCCCTTCCTCTCTTCTTACATCTCAGGGTCTCTCCATCATACAGATAAGAGACGTGTTGCCCGGCTCTCTATCTCCCAGTCATGGTGAAGCAGACAGGAATGGGCACACATTGGCAGGAGGCACAGCTGTGCCCGCTCACTCATGTTTATCTGATTCCTGTGACTCCTCCGCCCCGCCCTCTTCTGCCCGCTCCTTTCCTCTCCTGGGGCCACATTGCTTGCAGTGTATTTCCTACATTACAAATGCTTCTCCCTCCCCACTCTGGATGCCAGCGCTTGGCACTCACAATGCAGCTGGCAGCGGCTTTGCATGTACACATGGTGGAGGATGAGGAATATCGGAAAGGGGATGAAAAGACAGCATTGTCTGGAAGGGAGAAGTTATTGCAAAGGGGGAACTCCGGGCAAAATTCAAAATGAAAGAATAAGGCAATTCAACAAAAAAAAAGCCAGCATGTGCCCCCCCATCCCCCACCTATGTCTCTATAAATCTCATAGAGTTCCATCCTTCAGCTCTTTGTAATGTTTAGTTCCTGAGCCCCATGCCTCCCTTACTTCACGATTGTCTACAAAACTATAGAGGGCGGGCAAATGTGTGCACACAGGGGGGTAGATTCAGGTACAGCTGCGCGCTCCTTACGGAGGCGCAGTGTACCCTTTTTACCCTGCGCCTACGCAAATTATTTGCGCTACGCTTCATTCATGAAGCAGTAGCCACGTAATTTGCGTGGGCGCTCTTCAAAAATGCCCTGCGTAAGGGCGCCTAATGTAAATGATCCCGTAGGGGGTGGGAATCATTTAAATTAGGCGCGTTCCCGCGCCGAGCGTAGAGCGCATGCACCGTCGGGAAACTTTCCCGACGTGCATTGCGGTAAATGACGTCGCAAGGACGTCATTTGCTTCAAAGTGAACGTGGATGGCGTCCAGCGCCATTCACGATTGACTTACGCAAACTACGTAAATTTCAAACCTCGCGACGCGGGAACGACGGGTATCCTTAGCATTGGCTACCCCTGCTTTTAGCATGTGCAGCCTTACGCGAAACCCGACGTACACCAACGACGTAAACTGCATACGCAGGGATCGCGTAACGTTGTGAATCGGCGTTAGTATGCAATTTGCATACTATACGCTGACCACAACGGGAACGCCACCTAGCGGCCAACGTAAGAATGCAGCCTAAGATATGAGGGCATAAGAGCCTTATGCCGCGCATATCTTAGGCTGTAGTCGGCGTAACGAGCTCTCTGAATCAGGAGAACTCGTTACTCCGGGGCAAGTAAGCAATTGCGCTGCGTAACTATGGTTACGCAGACGCAATTGCTACCTGAATCTACCCCAGGGTGTGCCAGATGTGCCTGGGCACACCCTAATCACCCTGTGCGATGCAGACTTCCCCTGCTAAATGCCCCTACCCCCATGGAAGTCGCCGGTGATGGGGTAAGTGATACCGTCCGATTTTTAACCAGCCGCCACTGGTCAATGGGTCAATGGGCTGCCCTATGCACGTTTGTCGTTGAAAAGAAGCTCCTTCTTGGGAAACAAGCTTCACGAGCGCGTGAGCCTGACGCGCGGCAATCGTGGCAAAAGCGCACAGCGGTCTAAATGCCGCCTAAGCACATATCACGTGTTTTGCAGCTATGGCCGCGCCATTTGGATTCCGCCCTTGATCCCAAATCACCAAGTGTGAATGAGGCCTTAGGGACAAGCGTACAAAAAAGGAACAATATCATCGAAAGAGACTTTTTCCGCAGTTAGCAGAAGCCCGTGCCATCATGCTATTGAAGTGAAAAAAATAATAATAAAGTTACCGTATATACTCGAGTATAAGCCGAGTTTTTCAGCACATTTTTTTTGTGCTGAAAATGCCCCCCTCGGCTTATACTCGAGTCACCTTTTTGCGCCTGATCTCCCAGAATTTGGAGACCCGATACCGGCAGACCGTGTGTCTTCTGGACCCAAAACTTGCCACACATGTAGCCCAACTCTTCCCCTACAAGTGTGCAAAGTTTGTTGTCCGGAGGACCTACGGCCGGGGAGCACTGATTTTTCAAAGCCGGGCACCCCTTCCATAGACTCCCATGTTAAACGGTAATTTCTCCGGTGATTTTGGGGACCCGGTACTGGCCGGTCGTAGGTACCCTGGACATGGAACTTGGCACGCACGTAGCCCCATTTCTCTTGTACAAGTGTGCAAAGTTTGTTGTCTGGGGGACCTACGGCTGGGGAGCACCGATTTTTCAAAGCCGGCACCCCTTTCATAGACTTCCATGTTAACCTTCAGTCTAGTCATGGGCACAGTGAGGCATGGGCACAGTGAGGCATGGGCACAGTGAGGCATGGGCACAGTGAGGGATGGACACAGTGAGGCATGGACACAGTGGGCCAGATTCTCGTATCCTGGCGTTAAACTATGCGGCCGTAACGTATCTCGCTTACGTTACGCGGCCGCAAGTTTTACGGGCAAGTGCTTGATTCACCAAGAACTTGCCTGTAAAGTTGCGGCGGCGTAGCGTAAATTCTCCGGCGCAAGCCCGCCTAATTCAAATGATCCAGGTAGGGGGCGTGGATCATTTAAATTAGGCGCGTTCTCGCGCCGATCGTACTGCGCATGCGCCGTCCCTAAAATTTCCCGACGTGCATTGCGCTAAATGACATCGCAAGGACGTCATTGGTTTCGACGTTAACGTAAATGGCGTCCAGCGCCATTCACAGGCGACTTACGCAAACGACGTACTTTTTTAAATTTCGACGCGGGAACGACGGCCATGCTTAACATTGGTTGCCCCTCATATAGCAGGGGCAACTTTACGCGTCACAAAAGCTACGGAAACGTCGTAAATTCACTGCGTCGACCGCGCGTACGTTCGAGAAGCTCGTGTAAATAGCTAATTTGCATAGACGACGGGGAAAACGACGTCGGCGACACCTAGCGGCGGGGAAAAAAAAGCATCTAAGATCTGACAGCGTAAGAGCCTTACGCCTGTCAGATCTAATGGATATCTATGCGTAACCGATTCTAAGAATCAGACGCATAGATACGCCGGCCCAGATTAGGACTTACGACGGCGCAAATGGCGTTGCACCGTCGTAAGCCCACAGTGAGGCATGGGCTCTCTACTAAAAAAAAAATATATATATATATATATAGAGCTAGATTCACGTAGCTCGGCGTATATTTTGGCCGGCGTAGCGCATCTCATATGCGCTACGCCGACGTAAAATAGGGCGCCCAGACCAGTATTCGCAAAGATCTGGCGCCGTACGTTGCGCCGGCGTAGTGTAAATAGGCCGGCGTAAGCCGGCCTAATTCAAAATAGGCAGGTAGGGGGCGTGCTCCATGTAAATTAGCCGTGACCCCATGTAAATGAATGGCCGTTCGTACGGCGCATGCGCGCTCATGCTCAGAGTCGTGTGTACGCGGCGTGACTTTTGGCTGAGAGCAGAAAGGAAATTCTTTGCATACCAAAGATTGTGAGACCCTGTGTCAAGATCGCAACAGGAAAAAGATTGCGATTAATCGCGATGACGCTTCTTGACGATTAATCGCGCAGCTCTAATATATGGTGATAAAAAAATATTTATAATATCAAATGTTCTCCTGATCGCTTCCATTGTTCATAGAAACCACGAGGGTGTCGGAGATGACGCAACGCTGGAACGCGGCTCGGAGAGGAACTCTCAGAACAAATTGTACATCTCCCGCTGCAAATGATGAATATCGAGGACCTTGTATGAAATAAACAACCGGAGAATAGTCGCGGGAAGGTCGGGAGGATAAAAAGAACGCCTCTTATACCGCGGGACTGAATCTTCGCACGGACACGCCGCTTCGGCAAAACAATTACCTGACCTTTAAACGCACCGAGACTTCAGAAATACTCTTCTTTAGAAATAATATGTTTCAGTTAACTGCTTGCCGACCATCCGCCGCAGTTTTACGGCTGCGCGAAATCACATAATATTGCGTGATTTCGCATTTCAGCCACTAGGGGCGCGCACGCGCCCCCTGCTCGCCCCTGGTTCCCGCACGTGTGCCCGGCGGGCGCGATCATCGCCGGGCACCCCTCGATCGCTCGTTACAGAGCTCCCGGGCCTGTCAGGGGGAGAAATGACGGATCGTCTGTTCATACAATGTATCAACAGCGATCAGTCATTTCCCCCATTCCCTCCCCCCCTTCAGTTAGAACACACCCAGGGAACATAATAAACCCCTTCCCCGCCCCCTAGTGTTAACCCCTTCCCTGCCAGTGACATTTTTACAGTAATCAAGGCATTTTTAAAGCATTGATCGCTATAAAAATGCCAATGGTGTCAAAAGTGTCCGCCATAAGGTCACAGTACTGATAAAAATCACTGATCGCCGCCATTACTAGTAAAAAAAAAAAAAACGAGTAAGCATCACATGGCGTGAAACATGTCAGCCACCTTTTTCCTGTTGTTCACTTCATTTTGACTGCATCGCTTTGGTTGTTTTTTGGATTTTATTTCTACAATAAAGACATCGTTTTAAGGAGTGCGGCAGTCCAGGATTTTCTTCTATCTAGAGTCACGTGATCCTGGCTGCGATTCTGGACCACTCTCAAAACATCCCCACAGCATGATGCTGCCACCACCATGCTTCACAGTAGGGATGGTATTGGCCAGGTGATGAGCGGTGCTTGGTTTCCTCCAGACATGACACTTACCATTCAGGCCAAAGAGCGCTGTGGCTGGTGGTCATTTTTTTTAAGGGGGCAGCAACCCCCTTAAACTAGTGGTGGCCCCCGCTTCTCAACTTGCGTCACCCCCCTGCTTCTCATCTTGCGATACTCCCCCTGCTTCTCAATTTGCAGAGGCAGCACCCCCCCCCCCCCCGGTTCTCTGCTCCAGGGGGCCCATGCCTAAAGCTGTGTAAGGGAACCCAAAATCCCTGATAGCGGCTCTGGGCAGAGAGGTCGAGTGCGAATGGACTGGTGAGTAAAACGGGGGGGGGACGACCCGTCAGTGTCAGAAACACGAGGGGTTACAACCCCTTTAACATCAGGGGTGATGAAAGGGTGAACTGTGTGCTTAGGGGGTGCTCGCTAACTGTGTGGGGGAAGTGCTCTGACTAGGGGGGTGAAGTCAGAGATCCGCCGGACCCACAGATTGGCTCCTCCTCTGTACAATCAGCGCGCGATCGTGCCTCCGGCGACGCGTGCACGCGCCCCCTAGTAGCTATTGCAGGAAATGACGTATAGGTAGATGATTTTGTGTAATAGAGCCCGACCTGCCGCAGTAGATGTACGTTAGGCGGTCAGGAATTGGCGCAGTGCTAAATAGAGAAAAAAATAGACCTGGTCATGAGGGGTGGGAGGGGGGCAAAATCTTCCAGAGCCGAAGTGGTTAAAATAACGCTTTTAGAAGGAGCTCGTCGTAATAACACCCGACCGTCCGCCTGCTGCGCGGCTTTTTTGTGCGATTGGAATGACATTTCTTCTTACACTTCAATCTTCTCGGAGGATCGGGATGTAATCATCTTCTTAAATAAAGGATGAAGAAATAATAGGTGATTTACATGGCGTCCCTTGTCTGTAGGGCAATGAAGAATGACATTTCCGACAATTTTCACGCTCAAACTATTAAACAGAGGTAATGATAACTACGCCAGACCTAATGAGATGTGACATCCAATCCCTATAGTCATCAGGAAGGAGAGGAAGTATCGGGAGGAGGAGGAGGAGGAAGGTCCACTTTAGAGGAATTAGCTACGCCAAGCGTGATGATCGGAAACAGGAGACGTCAGCCGCTTCGCGTTCACATCAGAGGGGGGGGGGATCAAAAAATCAAACTGACCTCCCTTCAATTGTCCTGGAAATAGACATTCTTGAAGGAGCGAGGAGACGGGATCGACACACGCAGGCGTAGCTGCGGTTAGACCTCGCGCCGCGTTCTGTCACATCACATCTGACAAGACATGTCCGCTGACGATTGTGCGCTTTGTCCTTTTTTTAATGTAACCTTCGTGCAAAGAAACTCCTGAAGGGAGATCCATTGTGCTGTTGAAGTTTCTCTTTTTCTTGTTCAATATTTTTATTGGCATGTAGCGCTACCCCGAGGGGGGAGGGGGGGAGGGGGGCTGCTGGTATTAACTGTTCTTCTCCCTAAAAGTACAGAGGCTGCCCACCACCACAAACACCAGTCCATACACACAGGGCCAGATTCATCAAGAGATACGACGGCGGATCTCCTGATCCGCCGTCGTATCTCTGAGTTCCGTCCGTCGTATCTATGCGACTGATTCATAAGAATCAGTTACGCATAGATCTCCCTTAGATCCGACTGGTGTAAGTGACTTACACCGTCGGATCTTGGGCTGCAATATCTCACCGGCCGCTAGGTGTCGCTTCGGTTTTTTACGCGAGGAATATGCAAATTCCGATTTCCGCCGATTCAGAAACGAACGCCCGCCCGTCGCTTTTTTTTTACGTCGTTTGCGTTCGGCTTTTTCCGGCGGATAGTTACCCCTGCTATATGAGGGGTAGCTAATGTTAAGTATGGCCATCGTTCCAGCACCGAGTTTCAAATTTTTACGTCGTTTGCGTAAGTCGGTCTGGAATACGGATGGCTGCAATTTACGTTGCCGCCGAAAACAATGACGTCCTCGCAACGTCATTTGGAGCATGGGCACTGGGAAATTTCGCCGGCGGCGCATGCGCAGTTAAATCGGCGCGGGAACGCGCCTGATTTAAATTGTACACTCCCCCTAGCCGCAGAATTTGAATTCCGCCGGGGGAGTTACAATCTGCCGGTGCAAGTTTCGAGATAAGTGCTTTGTGAATACAGCACTAGCCTCGCAAAATTGCACCGGCGGATCGTAAATCACATAGATTACGCAGATCTAAAGATCCGCTAATCTATGTGAATCTAGCCCACAGGCTCCAGTAACTCAATCTATGGCAACTGTCCCTAAATGGCGGACCATGGATATGGACTGATTGACAGTCCTGTCTGGACCGTTGCTTCACCACTTAGTAGACTGTGTGGACTCCACTCCTGTGTATCCTTGCCCGCCTGCCGCCACCGCTGCTGTCAACCACCACAAACACCAGTCCATATACTCCGGCTCTAATAACTCAGTCTAGGGCAGCTGTGACTAAATGGCGGACCATGGTCTGGATATGGACTGATTGACAGTCCTGTCTGGACCGTTGCTTCACCACTTAGTAGACTGTGTGGACTCCACTCCTGTGTATCCTTGCCCACCTGCCGCCACCGCTGCTGTCAACCTAACAGCAGAGAAGAGCCCGGGATATATGGTAGGTCTACAAGGGGAGCAGGAGCTGCCCAACTTTTCAAATTAAGTTGAAGGGTTGCTAGGATGTAAGGTATTCCTAGCAACCAATCACTGGTTTGTTAACATAAAGACACCAATCCCCGCTGTCTCTGAGGGGAAGAGGAGCGAGCGCGGCTGAAATAGACCGAGCCAAGTGTACTCGGCTAGGCTCCGCTCCGCTCGCAGTGACACCCAGTCCTGCCTTCTAGCCTTTATGTCCCGCCATTGGACTGGTGTTGTGTCCATCATAGGAGCCGGGCCAAGGGGTGGGGTGGGACTGCGAGACCAGCCTGAGAAGAGCCGAGAGGAGCCATGAGGAGCCGAATACACAGGACATCCGGCTCTGTGTATTTCGGCGGGGCTAAAATTTAAAAACCCATCATGCTGCAATTTTGGGCAAGGCTGCAGATGGACACTGGGCAAGGCTGAAGATGGACACTGGGCAAGGCTGTAGATGGACACTGGGCAAGGCTGCAGATGGACACTGGGCAAGGCTGTAGATGGACACTGGACAAGACTGCAGATGGACAATGGGCAAGGCTGTAGATGGACACTGGGCAAGGCTGTAGATGGACACTGGACAAGGCTGTAGATGGACACTGGACAAGACTGCAGATGGACACTGGGCAAGACTGCAGATGGACACTGGGCAAGACTGTAGATGGACAATGGGCAAGGCTGTAGATGGACACTGGACAAGACTGCAGATGGACAATGGGCAAGGCTGCAGATGGACACTGGGCAAGACTGTAGATGGACAATGGGCAAGGCTGTAGATGGACACTGGACAAGACTGCAGATGGACACTGGGCAAGACTGCAGATGGACACTGGGCAAGGCTGTAGATGGACACTGGGCAAGACTGCTGATGGACACTGGGGAAGGCTGCAGATGGACACTGGGGAAGCCTGCAGATGGACATTGGGCAAGGCTGTAGATGGACACTGGGGAAGCCTGCAGATGGACACTGGGCAAGACTGCAGATGGACACTGGGCAAGGCTGCAGATGGACACTGGGGAAGCCTGCAGATGGACACTGGGCAAGGCTGTAGATGGACACTGGGGAAAACTGCAGATGGACACTGGGCAAGACTGCAGATGGACACTGGGCAAGACTGCAGATGGACACTGGGCGAGGCTGCAGATGGACACTGGGCAAGACTGCAGATGGACACTGGGCAAGACTGCAGATGGACACTGGGCAAGGCTGCAGATGGACACTGGGCAAGGTTGAAGATGGACACTGGGCAAGACTGCAGATGGACACTGGGCAAGACTGCAGATGGACACTGGGCAAGGCTGCAGATGGACACTGGGCGAGGCTGCAGATGGAGACAATGATAAGGCTGCATAGTAAGTTTTTTTCCTTAAACTTTCCTCCTAAACTTGGGGTGCGTGTGTAATACGCCGATAAATACGGTATATATAAACACCTCCAATGCAAACAGTGTACAACAACCAACAACCAGTCACCCACAGATAACAAACAAGTATATACAAGAGATAGGGAATTCCAGCATCATAAACGTAGCCAAGCCAGGGTCATACACGGGAGATAAACAGATATGGGGCAAGGAACCAGACGGGACAGGGAGAGAGTGGACGGGATCAGGATGCAGGGCAGGGATGCAGGGTAACAGGAATACAGGAGGGACAGGATCAGGTACAGGCTCAGGATCAGGTACAGGTAAAAGGCTTGCAGGTCAGGGCCCAAGGACGATACCAAGGCAACTTGTGTGTGTTGCCGGGAATTTATACACATCTCCTGCAATAAGGTGTAGGCGACGACTGATCGCAGGAGTTAATGTCGGCTCCACACTGCCCAAAAGCACCCGCTGGTGGACACCGGTACTACGGCCCACAAAACTAACAGTGCCACCAGCAGGTGAAATCCTTTATTACAGGTCCTGGCTGTTAGAAGACACCCGCTGGTGGACAACGGTACTGCGATATATAGGACCGACAGCGCCACCAATGGGTGAACCCTTTCCTGACAGCCTCTTCACTGCTATAGCTACTGGTCTCCGAGCCTGACCCCTGACCTGACTGTGACACCTACCTTCCTTCCTGTCTTTTTTTCTTTCTTCCATTAATAGAGATAAAGGTGCATGTTATTACTAGTGTGAGGGGTTAGCTCGGTAGCGGGGTGTGTGACCCCTTGGATGGGTTCACCACACACTGAATTTCTACAGACTGGCAGTCGAAGACGGTTGAAAACAAAGTTTCTGGTTTATTTTTCCATCTTGCTGGAAAACAAGTGCAAGCACTCAAACAGCATAAACAAAATCAAACACAAAATAAATCCTAGCCACTCTGGGCGTCTACCTTCCACACAGGAACCTACCTATGAAGTCCAACACAGCCTACTGCTGGGTAGACAGTGCTGGTCATACAGCACAAAACAATAGTCTTTTGATTTTTTATCACACAGAAAAATCAATCCTCTTCTCACCTTCACACAAGGCTTTCTGGCACTGCTCTCCTACTCACACAGACTCAGGATGTTGCAGCCAATTAGTGGTAATCCTTTGGACTTCTTATAGAGGCCTTTAATTGCCTCACTCTGAACAGCTGGAGTCTTCCAACGGCCCTTAGCCTTCCTGGCTATTTCTGCAGCCGACGTCCAATAATGATTGGTGTATTGTCTAAAGAAGGCAGAAATGTATGTTCCGTCTGTGACAACACCCACAGATTTACCTGACTTCCTGTCACACTAGGCATCATCTACGTACCTAAACACAGCCTGGTTGGTGCTTTGAGTTGGAGCTGCTCTTTACCTCTTACTTGGCACCATTTACTTTGGCTGGAAATCCCAATATATATTCTGCCCGACCTAAATCAGCCGACCCTAACAGAATTTCAATCCAGACCTACATTTTGGCACATATATTGGCAAATTGTCTGCTACTGATGAAAAGAACATCTCCATTCATGGCACCCTCCAATTGGGCATTTCAAGACCACGTTTCTTGGCAAAGGCCCGATTAAAACTTGGAAGGCCACTCGGCACAATGAGTCCGTCTTTTTTGTGGGTTACTAATTTTTCGTCCGTCTCGACTTCTTTGTGGATCTAGCACATCTTTATCACAATACCGGCCCGTGCTCTGGAAAAAAAAAATAAGAAAAACTACGATTTATCACACGGCAGAGAAGATGTTCCGGCTAAAAGATTTCAGTAATTCCGTTAGTCGAATTTGGCGCGATCCTTTTCATGGAAGACAAATGTTTGTTTGGTCAAAAAAAATCAATGTCAGTAAGATGCAGTTTGGCAGCTTGTCCAAAACATTTTCCAGGAGGAGAAAATGTGAATTTATAGCCCTGTAAGGATTTAACTCTTCAGATGGTCACAGGAGAGTCATTTTGTTACATTATACCGGAGCCAAGTCAAGAGGTTTAGATACAGAAACCTGGTTTGGTGAACATTGGGATTCCGAAGAGTATTGAGACGTTGACGTTGACAAAAATTATAAAAAAAAGAGGGGGTTGCCATCCAGGGTCCTGGGGACTTCCGGGCCCTTTAATAAAAAATAAATAAAAAAATATATTGGGCCAGATTCAGGTAGGGAGCGCGTAACTCTGTGCGGGCGTAGCGTATCCTATTTACGCTACGCAACTTTGACAGGCAAGTGCATTATTCACAAAGCACTTGCTCCGTAAGTTGTGGCGGCATAGCGTAAATTGGCCAGCGTAAGCCCGCCTAATTCAAATGTGTAAGGCCCCGTACACACGAGAGGATCCATCCGCTGGAATTGATCCGCGGACCGGCTCCAGCGGATAGATCCCCTGGTGTGTACAATCCAGCGGATCTGTTTCCGCGGATTTTTATCCCCTGGGATGGATTTCAAGCGGATAAAAATTTGAAGACATGCTTTAAAATCTATGCGCTGGAATCCATCCCAACGGATTGATCCGCTGGTCTGTACAGACTCACCGGATCAATCCGTCCGAATGGATCCCCCGCATGCGTCGTAATGATTCGACGCATGCGTGGAATTCCTTATATGACCGCGTCACGCACGTCGCTGCGTCATCATCGCGGCGACGGCGCGACACGTCATCGCGATGGGATTTCGGCGCGGATTTCGATCCTATGGTGAGTACACTCCATCGGATCCAAATCCGCTGAAATCCTCGAGAGGATTTATCCGCAGAAACGGTCCGCTGGACCGTATCCGCGGATAAATCCTCTCGTGTGTACTAGGCCTGAGATGTGGGCGTGTTTTATGTAAAATCATCGTGACCCCACGCAAATGACGCTTTTTACGAACGGCGCATGCGCCGTCCGCGAACGTATCCCAGTGCACATGCTCCAAATTAACCCCCAAATAGTCAATGCTTTCGACGTGAACGTAAATTACACACAGCCCTATTCGCGAACGGCTTACGCAAACGACGGAAAATTTGACGCTGGCCCCGACGTCCATACTTAACATTGGATACGCCTCATATAGCAGGGGTAACTTTACGCCGGAAAAAGCCTTACGTAAACGGCGTATCTGTACTGCGACGGCCGGGCGTACGTTCGTGGATAGGCGTATCTAGCTGATTTACATATTCTAGGCGTAAATCAGCGTACAGGCCCCTAGCGGCCAGCGTAAATATGCAGTTAAGATACGACGGCGTAGGAGACTTACGCCGGTCTAATCTTAGCAATATTTAAGCGTATCTCAGTTTGAGAATATGCTTAAATATACGATGGCGGGGATTCGGACTTACGACGGCGTATCTACTGATACTCCCGTCGTAAGTCTACCTGAATCTGGCCCAATATTTTTTTTAAAAAAATGTATTTTTTTATAAAAAAAAAAGGGGGGGTTGCCATCCGGGCCCTTTACAGGTGTGCTGCCTGTACCCCCTGATGTGTGTATGGGGCTTTAGGTGTGAAGGGGTTAAGCATGTGTGCAAAAAACGGCTCTGGCAGCGAAAGGGTTACCCATCATTCAATTTATTTTCCTCTTCCTACCGCCACCGCCACTATTGCATTTGCGACTCGGAATACTTTTGCGACCGAGTAAACGGACAGCGTTACGAGGTTTTAGGCGGGCAGAGGCGATCAGGCACACCCGGTGCTCCGCGAAATCTGAGTGAGCCGATGATTTGAAATTGACCAGAAGTTCCCCGTCAGCCTGATAAGGAAGAAAATCCGCGCCTCGCACGGCATCAGGGAGTAGAGAAGCGAATCATCCAAAACTAAGCTCCTTCTCCGGAGTACACGCTCTCCGACTCAAAGGGGGAAAAAAATCTATTATATACATAAACGAAAAATCACACCACTTACACGGGGGAAAAAAGTAAAAAAAATAAAAAAAGGATAAGAAAAGTGTAAATGTTCGCCTTGTTTCTGTGACGCCCCGGGGCTAGGGTGACCACGTGTCCAGGAGTGCCCGCATTTTGCTGGTCTGTCCCGGGCACCTTCATTCCAGGACAATACAGTGTCCCGGAATAAAACTGACACAGCCCCCCCCCCCCCCCCCCCCCGGCCGATCTAATGCCCCCCAAAAAGGCCGCCACATCACCACTTTACTCACTGACAGTACCTGCCCTGGCCGGGAATGCCTGGAGGAGCACAGTCCCCGCCCCCTGCTTGTGATTGGAGAAATCATAAATCCCGCCTCTTGTGTCCAATCACTGTGCTGTGATTCGTTACACCACAAGCTGATTTTTGGGAAGGGAGGGGTCCCTGAATGGTAGTTTGGAAATGTGGTCAACCTACCGGGGGGCTGGGATAACTTTGGTTTGCCCCTGACAACCGTCCAATCTCCTCAACTGAACAGAGCCATGGAAACATGGAAACATGGAATAGAATTTTTTTTTTTGCAGGGGATGATAGGAAGAGTTGTTCACTTCCGATAGGGGCCAGGATCAAAGGCTGCAGGCCTTTCCTGTATACATTTCAACCACATCATATACACTATATTGCCAAAAGTATTGGGACGCCGGCCTTTACATGCACATGAACTTTAATGGCATCTCAGTCTTAGTCCGTACCTCCCAACTTTGCAACATTGAGCTGCGGGACATTCAAGTTGTTGAGTTGTTGAGCCGGAAGGGGGGGGGGTTGACGTGGGATTCCAATTTTTTTTCCCCATGCATTGAAGTTGTTGTTGGGGGGTCAAAATTTAGTTGGGGTAGGCTTTTCTCGACTTGTTCATTCCCCAACAAAGTTGGGGTAGGCGGTACACTTTGGTGGGGGTGGGTCAGCCACGCCCCCATGACCTTTGACCTCTGTGAACCCGCCTTCTGACCTTTGACCTCTGGGGGAGGTCCCTGTTCTAATTCCTGAGTCCTAGTCTTATACTTCACCCTAACCCAACCCTTACCCTAACCCCTAACCCTAAACCCTAACTTTAAACCCTAACCCTAACCCCTAACCCTAAACCCTAAGCCTAAACCCTAACCTTAAACCCTAACCCTAATCCTAAACCCTAACCCTAAACCCTAACTTTAAACCCTAACCCTAAACCCTAAACCCTAACCCTAAACCTTAACCCTAAACCCTAACCCTAAACCCTAACCCCTAACCCTAAACCCCAACCCTAAACCCCAACCCTAAACCCTAACCCTAAACCCTAACCCTAAACCCTAACCCCTAACCCTAAACCCTAACCCTAAACCCTAACCCTAAACCCTAACCCCTAACCCTAAACCCTAACCCTAAACCCTAACCCTAAACCCTAACCCCTAACCCTAAACCCTAACCCTAAACCCTAACCCTAAACCCTAACCCTAAACCTTAACCCTAACCCTAACCCTAAACCCTAACCCCTAACCCTAAACCCTAACCTTAAACCCTAACCCTAAACCCTAACCCCTAACCCTAACCCTAAACCCTAACCTTAAACCCTAACCCTAACCCTAAACCCTAAATTTTATTTTAATGCATTAAAGTTGTTGATCGGAGGGGGGGGGCAGAGGAATGCCTATTTTTTTTTAAAGTATTCATACCCCTGATCTCCATCAACTGGTGGCTTGATGGAGATCCTCACCCAGGGCCGCCATCAGGGGGATACAGGGCCGGATGGCAACCCTCTTTTTTTTAATACATTTTTTTTATTTATTTTTTATATATATATAATTTATTTATTTTGTTTTTATTAAAGAGCCCGGAGGTACCCAGGGAGCCGGATGGCAACTCCCCCCCCTTTTTTTATAAACCTTTTTTTTTATATATTTTTTATTTCTTTTTTCTTTATATACATTTTTATATATATAATATATATTCGTGACACCAACCCCCCGCTCCTCAATTCCCGGCCCCCCCCCCCCGCTCCTCAATTTTCTTAATTAGCGGCAGCACCACTCACTTCTCAATTCGTGGCAGCCCCCCAGTTTCGCAATTTGAGGCGGCAGCACCCCCCCACCCACCCCCATTTCCCATGCCTGAAGCTGTGTAAGGGGCCCCATAATTCCTGATGGCGGGGCCCTGTCCTCACCTATCTGCTTTCCTTCCGAAACTAGAAAGAAAAAGATGTTTCTCTATTTTACAGCAATTCCTGACATATTCCATGTCTCTGGGTCGCAGGTAAGTCGCCTTTTTCCTGAGCTTTTCTTTTTTTCTATGTTTTCTCCTGCCTTTGTCTGCGGTTTCTCATTGACCTTGTCTCATGTGAAGGTTCCCACCATCTGAGATATTGCGCCGCCATAGAAGGGTCTCAATCAGAAGCAATTGCAATTAATGAGCAAAGGTCAGCGAGGTCAGCGAGGTGCGCGAGGTCAGGGAGGTGCGCGTCGCGAAGCTCATAATAACTTCTCCAAACAGAAGAGCGATGATAGAGGGGCAGCGAGGCCACTTTTCTCTCACGCTTTTTTTGCAGGAAAATAGAAAAAATGACCATTCCTGAATCGCATGATTAACAATCAGAAGTGTAAAAGAATAAAAAGGTTCAATACTTGGGAAGACACTTCACATATGGAGGATGATGTTCCTACGCCAGGTTCATGCCGACTTGTACTGAATGCCAATGTGTCCCAACGTGTCCCAATGTGTCCCAATGTGTCCCAATGTGTCCCAATGTGTCCCAATGTGTCCCAACGTGTCCCAACGTGTCCCAGTGTGTTCCAATGTATCCCAATGTGTCCCAACGTGTCCCAATGTGTCCCAATGTGTCCTAACGTGTCCCAATGTGTCCCAATGTGTCCCAATGTGTCCCAATGTGTCCCAACGTGTCCCAACGTATCCCAATGTATCCCAATGTGTCCCAATGTGTCCCAATGTGTCCCAATGTGTCCCAATGTGTCCCAACGTGTCCTAACGTGTCCCAATGTGTTCCAATGTATCCCAATGTGTCCCAATGTGTCCCAATGTGTCCCAATGTGTCCCAACGTGTCCCAACGTGTCCCAATGTGTCCCAATGTGTCCCAACGTGTCCCAATGTATCCCAATGTGTCCCAATGTGTCCCAATGTGTCCCAATGTGTCCCAACGTGTCCCAATGTGTCCCAATGTATCCCAATGTGTCCCAATGTATCCCAATGTATCCCAATGTGTCCAATGTGTCCCAACGTGTCCCAACATATCCCAATGTGTCCCAATGTGTCAATCAGAAGTTATAGACTGAACACGTGGAAACATCGAGGTGTTGTATCTTCAATCAATAATGGGGTATGTACTCTTACCAGAGATGGTGGACTCGAATATCAATGACCACGAGTCAATCGAGCAGACAGAGTCAAGATGGGCAGTCTTCCACAACGATCACGGGCAACCCAGGAGTTTCCAGGCGCAGCTTCCAGGGGTCTTGTAGGTGACCGTAAGGTTGAGAAACCAAGTTGAAACAGCCGGATGGAAGGGCCAAAAAAATTCTCATTGAGGAAGCTGTAAAGAGAAAAAAGAAGGGCTCCACATGGTATAGATCAGGGATATGCAATTAGTGGACACGTTGGGACAAGTACTGTCAGTGAGTAAAGCGGTGATGTGGCGGCCTTTTTTGGGGGCATCAGATTGGCCCGGGGGGGGGGGGGGGTGGCTGTGTCAGTTTCATTCTGGGACACTGTATTGTCCTGGAATGAAGGTGCCCCGGGACAGACCTGCAAAATGCGGGACTGTCCCGGGTAGGGTGACCACGTGTCCCAGATTCCCCGGGACAGTCCCGCATTTTGCAGGTCTGTCCCAGGGCACCTTTATTCCAGGACAATACAGTGTTCTGGAATGAAACTGACACAGCCACCCCCCCAAGCCAAACTAATGCCCCCAAAAAAGGTCACCACATCACCGCTTTACTCACTGACAGTACTTGTCCTGGCTGGGAATGCCTGGAGGAGCACAGTCCCCGCCCCTTGTTTGTGATTGGAGAAATCATAAATCCCGCCTCTTGTGTCCAATCACTGTGCTGTGATTTGTTACAACACAAGCTGATTTTTGGGAAGGGGGGTGTCCCTGAATGGTAGTTTGGGAATGTGGCCACCCTAGTCCTGGCCAATCCGGGACACGTGGTCACCCTAGTCCCGGCCAATCCGGGACGCGTGGTCACCCTAGTCCCGGCCAATCCGGGACACGTGGTCACCCTAGTCCCGGCCAATCCGGGACACGTGGTCACCCTAGGCTTAAGTGGTTAAAAAAGTAATAAGCTCTAACATTGTAAAATAAAATAAAGCCAACTAATTGGTAATGAGGCCAGAACTTTAGAGGAAGGGGCGATAACCCATTAAAAACATCTTTTATGTTCAGACAAAAGACTTCGGAGACCAGGACCGCTATCGCTATCACTGGAAGGTTTTTCTTTTTTCTTCTTTTTTTGCCATTACAGTATGTAAAAAAAAAAAAAAAGGATAATTGGATAATCTATCATATTAAAAAAAAACATGCTCAAATTACAGTACAAAGGTAAAACGCCCCATACATGACCAATTCAAGCAAACGGCGGCCGACGCGGAGAAAGACGCGACGCTGAAAACATAAATAGTGCCGGAAATTCTATTAAAATATCCAATTAAATCTTTATGTGATCTGATTGCCTCCATTGTTCAACATCTCCCACCTCTAACCTACTTTCTGTACAGTCTTCAAAAGCACTTTGATGAAAGTGAAACATGTATTACAACGTCTAAACGGCGTACAAAGCGATGTAATAGACGGGGAACGCGAAGAAGGCGGAACCCGGATTCCTTCTCACTCAGGGGATCTCAAGAATGTTCCATTTTAAGAGCTGCGGCTGCTCATGTCACCTCCATGTTTTTCATCCATTGACTCCATTTCTTTAGAGAATTCCAGCTATGGATATTTTCATACATTGTTACGTTGTTGCAGCTTGGACCAATGTAAATAAACACTTTTAGCTGGATTCAGATAGCCGTGCCTAACGTTAGGCAGGCGTAGCGTATCTCATATACGCTACGCCGCCGTAAGTCAGCGAGGCAAGTGCTGTATTCACAAAGCACTTGCGTCCTAAGTTACGGCGGCGTAGCGTAAATCTGCCGGCGTAAGTGCGCCTAATTCAAATTGTAAAGAGGTTGGCGAGTTTTATGTAAATAAAGCATGACCCCACGTAAATGACGTTTTTAACGAACGGCGCATACGCTGTCCGTCGACGTATCCCAGTACGCATGCTCCAAATTACGCCGCAAAGACTCATTGGTTTCGACATGAACGTAAATTACGCCCAGCCCCATTCACGGACGACTTACGCAAACGACGTAAAAATTAAAAAATTTGACCCGGGACCGACGTCCATGCTTAACATTGGCTGCGCCATCTTTTTGGTGGAAAATCTTTACGCCTGAAAACGCCTTACGTAAACGGTGTATCTTTAGTGCGACGGGCGTACGTACGTTCGTGAATAGGCGTATCTCGCTGATTTACATATTCTAGGCGTAAATCAGCGTACACGCCCCTAGCGGCCAGCGTAAATAGACAGCTAAGATACGACGGCGTAGGAAGACTTACGCCGGTCGTATCTTAGCAACATTTAAGCGTATCTCAGTTTGAGCATACGCTTAACCACTTCCCGACCGCCGCATGGAAATGTACGTCCACAGAATGGCACGTACAGGCAAATGGGCGTACATGTACGTCCTTGCCTTCTAGCGGGTGGGGGGTCCGATCGAGACCCCCCCTGCGCTACATGCGGCGGTCGGGTTCCCTCGGGGAGCGATCCGGGACGACGGCGCGGCTATTTGTTTATAGCCGCTCCGTCGCGATCGCTCCCCGGAGCTGAAGAACGGGGAGAGCCGTATGTAAACACGGCTTCCCCGTGCTTCACTGTGGCGCTGCATCGATCGAGTGATCCCTTATATAAGGGAGACTCGATCGATGACGTCAGTCCTACAGCCACACCCCCCTTCAGTTGTAAACACACACTAGGTGAACCCTAACTCCTACAGCGCCCCCTGTGGTTAACTCCCAAACTGCAACTGTCATTTTCACAATAAACAATGCAATTTAAATGCATTTTTTGCTGTGAAAATGACAATGGTCCCAAAAATGTGTCAAAATTGTCCGATGTGTCCGCCATAATGTCGCAGTCACGAAAAAAATCGCTGATCGCCGCCATTAGTAGTAAAAAAAAAAAAATAATAAAAATGCAATAAAACTATCCCCTATTTTGTAAACGCTATAAATTTTGCGCAAACCAATCGATAAACGCTTATTGCGATTTTTTTTTACCAAAAATAGGTAGAAGAATACGTATCGGCCAAAACTGAGGAAAAATAATTTTTTAGATATGTTTTTGGGGATATTTATTATAACAAAAAGTAAAAAATATTGCATTTTTTTCAAAATTGTCGCTCTATTTTTGTTTATAGCGCAAAAAATAAAAACCGCAGAGGTGATCAAATACCACCAAAAAAAAGCTCTATTTGTGGGGAAAAAAGGACGTCAATTTTGTTTGGGAGCCACGTCGCACGACCGCGCAATTGTCTGTTAAAGCGACGCAGTGCCGAATCGCAAAACCTGGCCTGGGTATTTAGCTGCCTAAAGGTCCGGGGGCTTAAGTGGTTAATGATACGACGGCGCGGATTCAGAGTTGCAACGGCGTATCTGCTGATACGCCGTCGTAACTGTACCTGAATCCGGCTAATAATCTCACAAAAGTAAGTACACCCTACGGCCCCGTACACACGACCGAACATGTCTGCTGAAACTGGTCCGCGGACCAGTTTCAGCAGACATGTTCGGTCGTGTGTAGGCCCGAGCGGACAGGATTCCAGCAAACATTTGCCCGCCGGGCCTTTTCCCAGCGGGCAAATATTTCCGGACTTGTTTTAAAACAGCCCGCTGGAATCCTGTCCCCTCGGACATGTTCGGTCGTCTGTACAGACCTACCGTACATGTCCGAGCGCCCGCCATCCCTCGCATGCGTCGAATGACTTTGACGCATGCGTGGAAGCATTGAACTGGCAGGGTCGCCCACGTCGCCGCGTCATCATCGCGGCGACGGCGCGGCCACGCCCCGCGTATTGTTTACGCGTGGATTTCTGTATGATGGTGAGTACAGCCACCATACAGAAATCCCCGGGCAGACATGTACGGTGAAAACGGTCCGGCGGACCGGTTTCATCGTACATGTATGCTCATCTATACGCCGCCTACCAGTCACATTTTTGTAAATGTTTTTCTTCTATCTTTTCATGTGACAACACTGAAGAAATGACACTTTGCTACAATGTAAAGTAGTGACTGTCAGTGTTACCAACCTACCGGATCGAAATTTACTGGCGCAGCCACGTTTTTACTGGCATTTCACAAAAAGCGGCCACATGATACAGAAGCCGCACCGCCTCCCGGCCATTGGAGCCCACTTAAAGCCCTGCTGGTAGACAGTATTAAGGGGTTAATAAATACCGACTTGTTGCTTGGCGTTTTTCATTCGCGAGATTTGTTAATTACATTTCCAGCACCCTAATGTCTTGCTCCGAGACACGCGGCTATTTAAAGACGCAGGGCCAGATTCTCATACATTCGCGCTGCTCCTGGGCAGCGTAATATATGAGATCTACGTTACACCGCCGCAGGTCTACAGGTTTACATCCTGATTCTCAGAACACTTACCTGTAAACTTGCGGCGGTGTAGCGTTAGATTGCTCGGCGCAAGCCTGCCCAATTCAAATGGGGCGGGCACCATTTAAATTAGGCGCGCTCCCGCGCCGAGCGTACTGCGCATGCTCCGTCGGGTAAATTACCCGACGTGCATTGCGCTAAATGACGTCGCCCCGACGTCATTTGCCTAGATGTATACGTAAATGACGTCCAGCGCCATTCACGGACATCTTACGCAAACGACGTAATTTTTATTGAATTCGACGCGGGAACGACGGCCATCGTTAACATTGGTTGCGCCTGCTAATTAGCAGGGGCAACCTTACGCGTCGGGTACGCTACGCAAACGACGTTAATTCGCTGCGTCGACCTCGCGTATGTTCGGGAATCGCCGTACTTACCTCATTTGCATAGACGACGGGGAAAAGCGACGATGCGACACCTAGCGGCGGGAAAAAAAATTACTTTTAAGATCTGACAGCGTAACAGCCTTACGCTTGTCAGATCTAATGGGTACCTATGCGCAACTGATTCTGAGAATCAGTCGCATAGATACCCGGGGCCAGATGAGGAGTTACGACGGCGCTAATGGTGTTGCGCCGTCGTAACGCCTTTGAGAATCTGGCCCGCAGAATTCAGATTTAAGAAGAATTAAACTATTATTCTGCAAATCTAAGAAGAAGTTTTGTTTTGCCCATCGGTGATTCAGAGCAGATAATCGGATTATGAATAAAGCCGTTGGCCGGGGGTGTGAAGCTTTGTGTAATGAAAATTGGAAGACCTCTTTGTTAAGTCTAATGCATTTTCAATAATTCATTTGGAGGAACAGCAGACCCCCGTTAAGAAATAAAAACGAACTTCTAGTGTCACACGGCTGTCATAATTGTAGGAGGATTTCTGAAGGGCACAGTCCCCGATGCTTGGCTGCTTAGCCCTGCTAGCGGAGCGCGGAGAGGAAATGAGATTTTCTGTAGTGCCGGGAGAACTGGGGAGCCTCGTACTTTTCATGCTTCCTAATCTTAGATCATGGGCCAGATTCTCGTACGATCGCGTAACTTTGTGCGGGCGTAACGTATCTGATTTACCTTACGCCTCCGCAACTTTGACGGGCAAGTGCTGTATTCTCAAAGCACTTGCTCCGTAAATTGCGGCGGCGTAGTGTAAATTGGCCGGCGTAAGCCCGCCTAATTCAAATGTGGAGCAGGGGGGCGTGTTTTATGATAATGTTCTGTGACCCGACGTGATTGACGTTTTGCACTTACGGCGCATGTGCCGTCCGTGCAATATCCCAGTGTGCATTGCGTCAAAGTACGCCGCAAGGACGTATTGGTTTCGACGTGAACGTAAATTACGTCCAGCCCTATTCACGGACGACTTACGCAAACTGCGTAAAATTTTTAAATTTCGACGCGGGAACGACGGCCATACTTAACATTGCGTACGCCTCATAGACCCAGGGGTAACTTTACGCCGGAAAAAGCCTAAAAAAAATGCGCCGGGTGGACGTACGTTTGTGAATCGGCGTATCTACCTAATTTGCATATTCTACGCTGAAATCGATGAAAGCGCCACCTAGCGGCCAGCGTAAATATGCAGCCTTAGGCCCAGATTCTCATACATTCGCGCTGCTCCTGGGCAGCGTAATGTATGAGCTCTACGTTACACCGCCGCAGGTCTACAGGTTTAAATCCTGATTCTCAGAACACTTACCTGTAAACTTGCGGCGGTGTATCGTTAGATTGCTCGGCGCAAGCCCGCCCAATTCAAATGGGGCGGGCACCATTTAAATTAGGCGCGCTCCCGCGCCGAGCGTACTGCGCATGCTCCGTCGGGTAAATTACCCGACGTGCATTGCGCTAAATGACGTCATTTGCCTAGATGTATACGTTAATGGCGTCCAGCGCCATTCACGGACGTCTTACGCAAACGACGTAATTTTGACTCAATTCGACGCGGGAACGACGGCCATAGTTAACATTGGTTGCCCCTGCTAATAGCAGGGGCAACCTTACGCGTCGGGTACGCTATGCAAACGACGTTAATTCGCTGCGTCGACCTCGCGTATGTTCGGGAATCGCCGTACTTACCTCATTTGCATAGACGACGGGGAAAAGCGACGATGCGACACCTAGCGGCGGGAAAAAAAATTACTTTTAAGATCTGACAGCGTAACAGCCTTACGCTTGTCAGATCTAATCGGTACCTATGCGCAACTGATTCTAAGAATCAGTCGCATAGATACCCGGGGCCAGATGAGGAGTTACGACGGCGCTAATGGTGTTGCGCCGTCGTAACGCCTTCGAGAATCTGGGCCTAAGATAAGACGGTGTAAAAGACTTACGCCTGTCGGATCTTAGGGAAATCTATGCGTAACTGATTCTAAGAATCAGGCGCATAGATACGACGGCGCCCAATCGGACTTACGACGGCGTATCTGGAGATACGCCGTCGTAAGTCTTTGTGAATCTGGCCCATTGTGTTGGTCGGAGTAGTCCCCTAATATCCCCTAATATCCATAATGTGATTTATCTTCATTAAATTGTGTTTGTCTTATTTTGGAAGGAAAGGATTGGTCCCTTGTCAGATTTATATTGCTGTCCTTGCTGTGGAGGCTCTGGACTAAGCCCCATCTGGGGGCGAAACCCGTTAGTGAGTGTCTATCTATGTCTCTTGTACAATAAAATTTGCTGTTTCAAGGGTGAGCAGTGTGCAGCTCTGCAAGTGTCTGTATTCCTGCTGGGGAGATGCTATTTGTTGACCATTGTCAATTGGACAGAAAGTTACGGGAAACCCAAAATTGTCAAAATTGTACAGGTGTCACCATAACAGCAGTTGAGGGTAATCGCCGAATCAGAACACCTCTTCTAATAATACCACCTGAATGGAGACACCTAATCTAGTGATACCACCTATATGGAGACACCTAATCTAGTGATACCACCTATATGGAGACACCTGTTCTAGTGGCACCTCCTGAATAGAGACACCTGTTCTAGTGGCATCAATATGGAGACACCTGTTCTAGTGGCATCAATATGGAGACACCTGTTCTAGTGGCATCAATATGGAGACACCTGTTCTAGTGGCACCACCTATATGGAGACACCTGTTCTAATGACACCACCTGAATGGAGACACACATGTTCCAATGACACCACCTTAATGGAGACACCTGTTCTAGTGCCGCCACTTATATGGAGACACCTGTTCTAATGGCACCACCTGAATGGAGACACCTGTTCTAATGACACCACCTAAATGGGGACACCAAATCTAGTGATACCACCTATATGGAGACACCTGTTCCAGTGGCACCTCCTGAATAGAGACACCTGTTCTAGTGGCACCTATATGGAGACACCTGTTCTAATGACACCACCTGAATGGAGACACCTGTTCTAATGACACCACCTGAATGGAGACACCTAATCTAGTGATACCACCTATATGGAGACACCTGTTCTAGTGACACCACCTGAATGGAGACACCTGTTCTAATGACACCACCTTAATGGAGACACCTGTTCTAGTGCCGCCACTTATATGGAGACACCTGTTCTAATGACACCACCTGAATGGAGACACCTGTTCTAGTGGCACCAATATGGAGACACCTGTTCTAATGACACCACCTGAATGGAGACACCTGTTCTAATGACACCACCTGAATGGAGACACCTGTTCTAATGACACCACCTGAATGGAGACACCTAATCTAGTGATACCACCTATATGGAGACACCTGTTCCAGTGGCACCAATATGGAGACACGTGTTCTAGTGGCACCACCTATATGGAGACACCTGTTCCAGTGGCACCTCCTGAATCGAGACACCTGTTCTAGTGGCACCATTCCTTGACTAAATTATGACAGAGTTATTTATCCCAGAGTCAAGACGAGAAACAGATGTCTTGACTCACTTCTTTTTCCTACCCCTCCCACCGTGCAAAGAAAGATGGCTGCTGAAAGCTTTGGAATGTCGCCTTGTGGCAAAAACAGACGTCAGAGGAGAAGGACCATATATGGATGAACCAATCATATACACATATGTGATGACGTTTGCTTATGTCACTTTGTTTATATAAGGGGCTGAGACCTTGAATACACTTCACAGGGTTCCTATTGATGAGGAAGAGCTCACACTGAACCGGTGTGTCCCAGTGTGATTCTTTTTGCATGCATGCATTTACATCACCTTGTATTTGGATTAGAGGCAGAATATAATAGCAACCTGGAATTGGACCTTGGAAAAAAAACTATTACAGCACCACCTGAATGGGGACACCTATTCTAGTGCCATAACTTATATGGAGACACCTGTTCAAGTGGCACCTCCTGAATAGAGACACCTGTTCTAGTGGCACCAATATGGAGACACCTGTTCTAGTGGTACCACCTGAATGGAGACACCTGTTCTAGTGAGTGGCACCACCTATATGGAGACACCTGTTCTAGTGGCACCTCCTGAATAGAGACACCTGTTCTAGTGGCATCAATATGGAGACACCTGTTCTAGTGATACCACCTATATGGAGAAACCTGATCTAATGACACCACCTGAATGGAGAAACCTGTTCTAATGATACCACCTGAATGGAGACACCTATTCTAGTAGTACTACCTATATGGAGACACCTGTTCTAATGACACCACCTGAACGGAGACACCTGTTCTAGTGGCACCACCTATAAGAAGACACCTGTTCTAGTGGCACCTCCTGAATAGAGACACCTTTTCTAGTGGCATCAATATGGAGACACCTGTTCTAGTGATACCACCTATATGGAGACACCTGTTCTAATGACACCACCTGAATGGAGACACCTGTTCTAGTGGCACCACCTATATGAAGACACCTGTTCTGGTGGCATCACCTGAATGGAGACACATGTTCTAGTGGCACCATCTATATGGAGACACCTGTTCTAGTGGCACCACCTATATGGGGACACCTGTTCTAGTGGCACCACCTATATGGAGACACCTGTTCAAGTGGCAAGCAAAATATAAAATCCACCAGATGCTCCATACAGCAAGGGCCGCTGCTGGTGTTAGTCATGGAATAAAAGTCCAAACAGATCTGATGCGTTTCGGGGGGTGTTCCCTCTTCTTCCAAGCTCTTCAGGTAGTGCCACTAGAATAGGTGTCTCCATTCAGGTGTTGCCACTAGAATAGGTGTTTACATTCAAGTGGTGCCACTAGAACAGGTTTCCCCATTCAGGAGGTGCCACTAGAATAGGTGTCTCCATTCAAATGGTGCCAGTAGAACAGATGTCCCCATTTTGGTGGTGCCTCTAGAACCGGTGTGTACATTCAGGAGGCGCCACTAGAACAGGTGTCTCCATTCAGGTTGTGCCACTAGAATAGGTGTCTCCATTCAGGTTGTGCCACTAGAATAGGTGTCTCCATTCAGGTTGTGCCACTAGAATAGGTGTCTCCATTCAAATGGTGCCAGTAGAACAGGTTTCCCCATTCAGGAGGTGCCACTAGAACAGATGTCTCCATATAGGTGGTGCCACTAGAACACACATGCTTTTTAATTGTAAGTATAATGTATACACCTTTTAAACACAAAGGTAATGCTCTAGGCTGGTGCGCCCTCTGTTTTCTATTCATTTTAGAGTTCCTCTGACCTGTTGTGAGTGGTAGCACAGTCTGTGGTGGTTGTACCAGTGGAGACACGTGTTTTCAATCAGCCGCACAGCAACCTTTCAAGCGCAGGGACATTTTTTTATTTCTTTGATGTTCAACCTGAATGGAGACACCTGTTTTAGTTGCACCACCTATATAGAGACACCTGTTCTAGTGACACCACCTGAATGGAGACACATGTTCTAGTGGTACCACCTATATGGAGATACATGTTCTGGTGGCATCACCTGAATGGAGACACCTGTTCTAGTGGCACTACCTGAATGGAGACCAGGGCTCAAGTCCTGCGGGAACGGAGTTCCTGCACTTTTTTCACAGCAGGAACGCAGTTCCCTTTCCAGGACTAGAGCAGCAGAGCCGCCCGAGCCAATCCTTCACTAAGCGGCGATGCCCAGCTCGAGTCACTGTCAGAGTACGCCTCAGAAGAGCAGCTTTAACTATATGCCGGAAAAAGCCGAACGGAAACGACGTAAAAAAAAAATGCGCCCTCCGGACGTACGTTCGTTGAACGCCGTAAATAGCTAATTTGCATACTCGATGCGGATTTCGACAGAAACGCCACCTAGTGGCCGCCGAAAAATTGCATCTAAGATCCGACGGCGTACGAAGACGTACGACTGTCGGATCTAGCCGAGATGCCGTCGTATCTTGTTTTGAGGATTCAAAACAAAGATACGACGCAGGAATTTTGAAATTACGCCGGCGTATCAATAGATACGCCGGCGTAATTTCTTTGTGGATCTGCCCCTGTGTGTTTAGTATCTGCACCAACGCTCTAAAAGGGCCCCAACGATAGCCAGTAGAAGAAAATCTCAAAGGACTGCCCCTCTGGTAATAATACAGAGCCATCATCCACATACAGAAATAGAAGGGAGAATGTACATTATACAGTGTGTGTTTAGTATCTGCACCGCCACTCTAAAAGGGCCCCAACGATAGCCAGTAGAAGAAAATCTCAAAGGATTACCACTCCAGTAATAATACAGAGCCCTCATTCACATACAGAAATAGAAGGGAGAATGTACATTATACAGTATGGGCCAGATTCTCAAAGGCGTTACGACGGCGCAACACCATTAGCGCCGTCGTAACTCCTCATCTGGCCCCGGGTATCTATGCGACTGATTCTTAGAATCAGTTGCGCATAGATACCCATTAGATCTGACATGCGTAAGGCTGTTACGCTGTCAGATCTTAAAAGTAATTTTTTTTCCCGCCGCTAGGTGTCGCATCGTCGTTTTCCCCGTCGTCTATGCAAATGAGGTAAGTACGCGAGATTCCCGAACCTACGCGCGTCCGACGCTGAGAATTTACGTTGTTTCCGTAGCGTACGCGACGCGTAAGGTTGCCCCTGCTATTAGCAGGGGCAACCAATGTTAACTATGGCCGTCGTTCCCGCGTCGAAGTTTAAAAACAATACGTTGTTTGCGTAAGACGGCCGTGAATGGCGCCGGACGCCATTTACGTAAACGTCTAAGCAAATGACTTTGGGGCGACGTCATTTAGCGCAATGCACGTCGGGTAATTTACCCGACGGAGCATGCGCAGTACGCTCGGCGCGGGAGCGCGCCTAATTTAAATGGTGCCCGCCCCATTTGAATTGGGCGGGCTTGCGCCGAGCGAATTAACGATACACCGCCGCAAGTTTACAGGTAAGTGTTCTGAGAATCAGGATGTAAACCTGTAAACCTGCGGCGGTGTAGCGTAAATCACATACGTTACGCTGCCCAGGAGCAACGTAAATGTATGAGAATCTGGGCCACTGTGTTTAGTATTACTTTAAATATTTAATAGCAAATATATAAATAAAACCCCGAGCCTTCTCTATAGTGAGAATTAGAATACGCGCTCCGATTCTGCAATCCCCAGTAAACGTCACGAAGCTCGCAGTATAAAGTTACTCATTTTTCTTATATATTGCCGCCCAATCCAAATCCATCTTTACTATGTTTATTCATGTGAGAAATCATTTCACACTCTGCTGTACAAAGTATTGGAAGTCCCTTGAAAGTTATTCTTCTTTATGTGTAACGTCTTTCACACCTGGAAAGGGAAATGACTGGAGGGCGATACATTCAAGAGGAAGGATAAGCTTTAAAGAAGAACAATTTATAAAACGGCGCGCCCGCCTAACGGACTCAGCGCGGCATTCCATATTATTTACAGACAAAGATGCTTTCTTTCTCGGAGGGTTTCATGTTCAAGCCGACAGCAAGGAGCCCCACAGATACTTCTATCACTTCACTTCTATCACCAACTCAATCTTCTGTAGCTCTACCAGATCCAACCCGACCGCAAATCATTACAAACCGCGCAACTCCGGGCAACAAAACCGGCAGCAGCCCTTTATTATTGGCTTTCTAAAATCAGCGCATTTATACAGATAACTATGATGCCCTGTACACACCAGTTTTGCCAACCTACCAGATTGAAATTTAATGGCACGACACCCGAAATTTACTGGCACAGGCACGTTTTTACTGGCATTTCAAAAAAGTTACTAAATTAAATTTTTAGGTGCAAATCTCAGTATTTAGGCCACAAACAAGTACGCCGGGCAAATAGCAATGTGATTTAAGGGAGATATTAAGGTAAAAAAACATATTTTTGTTATTTTCGACATAATAAGGGCAAATTATTTAGTCACATCACCCTCTGCCTCCACCCCCCTCTGCCACTAACACCCCCTGCCTTCACCCCCCTCTGCGATGCCACAATCTCCTCCTGCCTCCAATCTCCTCCTGCCTCCAATCTCCCCCTGCCTCCAATCGCTCCCTGCCTCCAATCTCCTCCTGCCTCCAATCTCCTCCTGCCTCCAATCTCCCCCTGCCTCCAATCTCCCTTTGCCTCCAATCTCCCCCTGCCTCCAATCAGTCCCTGCCTCCAATCACCCCCTGCCTCCAATCCCCCCCTGCCTCCAATCGCTCCCTGTCTCCAATCACCCCCTGCCTCCAATCCCCCCTGCCTCCAATCGCTCCCTGCCTCCAATCACCCCCTGCCTCCAATATTCCCCTGCCTCCAATCACCCCCTGCCTCCAATATTCCCCTGCCTCCAATCACCCCCTGCCTCCAATCAGCCCCTGCCTTCACCCCCCTCTGCCACCAACACCCCCTGCCTTCACCCCCCCTCTGCGCTGCCACAATCTCCTCCTGCCTCCAATCTCCCGCTGCCTCCAATCACCCCCTGCCTCCAATCACCCCCTGCCTCCAATCTCTCCCAGGCCCCCTGCCTCCATTGTCCCCTGCGCCCATCCCCCTCTGCGGTGCCACAAACAACCCCTGTCTCCATCCCCCACCCTCTGTGGTGCCACTATCCCCCTCTGCGGTGCCACCATCCCCCTCTGCGGTGCCACCAACACCCCCTGCCTCCAATCACCCCCTGCCACTAGCACCCCCTGCCTCCAATCACTCCCTGCCTCCAATCTCCCCCTGCCTCCATTTACCCCCTGCCTTCACCCCCCTCTGCCACCAACACCCCCTGCCTTCACCCCCCTCTGTGGTGCCACAATCTCCCCCTGCCTCCAATCACCCCCAGGCCCCCTGCCTCCAATCACCCCCTGCCTCCATCGTCCCCTGCCTCCATCCCCCTCTGTGGTGCCACCAACAACCCCTGTCTCCATCCCCCACCCTCTGCGGTGCCACCATCCCCCTCTACGGTGCCACCAACACCCCCTGCCTCCAATCACCCCCTACCACTAGCACCCCCTGCCTCCAATCTCCCCCTGCCTCCAATCACCCCCTGCCTCCAATCTCCCCCAGGCCCCCTGCCTCCAATCACCCCCTGCCACTAGCACCCCCTGCCTCCAATCTCCCCCTGCCTCCAATCACCCCCTGCCTCCAATCTCCCCCAGGCCCCCTGCCTCCAATCACCCCCTGCCACTAACACCCCCTGCCTCCAATCTCCCCCTGCGGTGCCACCGCAGCCACCATCACCTCCTACAATCTCCCTCTGCCTCACTGTTGGTGCCTCTGGAAGACTGAGGTAGTCTTCCCCTGTTTTAGACAATTGTTCACTTCCAACCTTGTGGTGCCAGTTTGTTGAAGACCCTTTTCTGTTCCAAGATGACTGCCCCCCCTGTGTACAAAGCCAGAAGCCAGAAGGTGTTTAGTAGGGTTGAGGTCAGGGCTCTGTGTAGGACACCCAAATTCCTCCACACCAAACTGGTCAAACCACGTCTTTAAGGAGCCGGCTTTGTACACAAGGGCAGAGGCGGCTCTAGGCTCTGTGAGGCCTTAAGCAAAACTTAGACACGGGTGCCCCACTCATGCCCATAATGGGTAATAAAAATGTAAGCAAATAAAAATGGCTGCAGAAAGATGCACAGATCTAGCACACAGTGATTGAGCAGAGGCAAAATAGGTGGCCCGCGAGGCCCCATGTGAGAGCGAGGCCTTAGGTGACCGCCTAATTTGCCTAATTAAAGAGTCGCCTCTGCACAAGGGGCACAGTCAGTGGCGGCTGGTGCTCAAAGTTTTTGGGGGGCGCAAACAAACAAAAAAAAAACATCAATTGCAGCCTCACTGTGCCCATCAAATGTAGCCACTGTGCCATCAAACGTCGCCACTGTGCCATCAAACGCAGCCACTGTGCCATCAAACGTCGCCACTGTGCCATCAAACGCAGCCATTGTGCCATCAAACGCAGCCACTGTGCCCAGCAATTGTCACCGCTGTGCCCAGCAGTTGTCACCACTGTGCCCATCAATTGTCACCACTGTTCCCATCAATTGTCACCACTGTGCCCATCAATTGTCACCACTGTGCCCATCAATTGTCACCACTGTGCCCATCAATTGTCACTACTGTGCCCATCAATTGTCACCACTGTTCCCATCAATTGTCACCACTGTGCCCATCAATTGTCACCACTGTGCCCAGCATTTGTCACCATTGTGCCCAGCAATTGTCACCACTGTGCCCATCAATTGTCACCACTGTGCCCATCAATTGTCACCACTGTGCCCAGCATTTGTCACCATTGTGCCCAGCAATTGTCACCACTGTGCCCATCAATTGTCACCACTGTTCCCATCAATTGTCACCACTGTGCCCATCAATTGTCACCACTGTACCCATCAATTGTCACCACTGTGCCCATCAATTGTCACCACTGTGCCCATCAATTGTCACCACTGTGCCCAGCAATTGTCACCACTGTGCCCATCAATTGCCGCCAGATTGCTTCCCCAGTCCCCCAGCACTTCCCTTTCTCGGGTCAGCCATCCTCCCTCTATGTCTTCTCCCAAGGCCCGCCCTCGATGCCGCTTCAGCCAATCAGGTTACCGGTAACCAGATCCGGTGAACCTGATTGGCTGAGATGCGTGTCAGTGTTAACCAGGGAACGCACACCCCCTGCATCCCCTGGTTAACTATTTGGAACCCGAATAGAGCCAGCCGGTGGCCCTCATAGACACTTCCAAACACCAACCAACTGTTGTTATTCAGATGGGCGGCTCTCGCCAGGGGGCCGGCCATCTGAATAGTGGGCGGCAGCGGCGACAATACATAGAGATTCATGCAATGCACGAATCTCTATGTATTGTACACTCGAGTGACGGCGCAGGGGAGAAAGGGGTCGGCACTCCTGCGCCCACTATGGACGCGCCGCCGCTGCTGGGCACAGTCATGCTGGAACAGAAAAGGGTCTTCACCAAACTGTCACTTCAAGGTTGAGGAGCGCAATTGTCCACAACTCCTTGGTATGAGGGAGTATTACCAGGACCCTTCGCTGGAGGCACCTGAACTCAATGGGGTAGATTCAGGTACATTTGCGCATTTATTACGAAGGCGCAGCGCACCGTTTTGCCGCTGCGCCTTCGTAAATTACCTGCGCTACGCTCAATTCACGGAGCAGTAGCTCCGTAAATTGCGTGTGCGCACCGGAAAACTGCCCGGCGTAAGCGCGCGCAATTTAAATGATCCCATAGGGGGCGTGGATCATTTAAATTAGGCGTGTTCCCGCGCCGAGCGTAGTGCGCAAGCTCCGTCAGGAAACTTTCCCGACGTGCATTGCGGTAAATGACGTTGCAAGGACGTCATTTGCTTCAAAGCGAACGTAAATGGCGTCCAGGGCCATTCACGATTCACTTACGCAAACAACGTAAATTTCAAATTTCGCGACACGGGAACGACAGGTATACTTTAGCATTGGCTGCCCCTGCTATAGAAGGGGCAACCTTACGCAAAAAAAGCCGTACGCAAACAACGTAAACTGCGTACGCAGGGCGTGCGTACGGTTGTGAATCGGCATTAGTATGCAATTTGCATACTCTACGCTGACCACTACGGGAACGCCACCTAGCGGCCTGCGTAAGAATGCAGCCTACGATATGAGGGCATAAGGAGGCTTATGCCAGGCATATCTTAGGCTGCAGTCGGCGTATCGAGGTTCCTGAATCAGGAGCATTCGATACGCCGGCGCAAGTAAGCAATTGCGCTGCGTAACTATGGTGGTTACGCAGACGCAATTGCTTATTGAATCTACCCCAATCATTAGAAGGGAAGACTCGATGTAAGAAGCCGGGGACGATCGGACCGTTCAAGGAGTTAAAGAAATGAGATCGGCTCTTGTTGTCGGCGGAGTGGATTGTACTTAATGATATACTTCAGTGATGCAAATAACATTATATATATTCCCCGGGCGAAATAAAATGCAAATGATGGAAATCAATTAAAGTGCAGCCAGTTGGTGATAATATAATAAAAAGATGAACATCGTAAAAGCCGCCGCGCCGCTGATAGCGGAACAAAACAATATGCGGAAAATACAGACGGCCTGATTCACAAAACCCGAGACGGCTCATCGCAAACGCGCTTTTTCTTTTTTTTTTATACTCTGCAATGAAAGATGGTTGCTGCCGGTTGACCCACTTTTTAGGGTCCCCCCCCCAATTAGAAAGTAGCTTCCTCCCGTGTCTTATGGAGCAGTGGCGGTTCGTCCATAGAGGGCGCTGGAGCGCCGCCCCCTCTGGCTCTCGCACGCCACTGAGTCTAATAACATAGATTCATGTATTACATAGCATGAATGTATGTTATTGCTGCCGCTGCCGCTGGTCTATTCAGATGGCCGGAACTTGAGCGCCGACCATCTGAATAACGGCAGCTGGTTGGCTGTGCGGAAGTGCCTATCAGAGCCAACGTCTCCCGGATGTCTTATCCTCGGAACGTACGGGGGGGGGGGGGTGCGTTCCTTGGATAAGACTGACGGCCGTCTCAGCCAATCAGGTTCCCGGATTCTGGTTATCGGTAACCTGATTGGCTGAAGCGTCACCAAGGCGGGAGAAGACATCGAGGGACGTGGAAGGAGTAAGGTAAGCACATTTTACAGGGCACAGCAGTGACAATGGGCACAGAGGCGACAAACGGCACAGTGGCATCAATGGGCACAGTGGTGACAAAGGGCACAGTGGCATCAATGGGCACAGTGGTGACAAAGGGCACAGTGGTGACAATGGGCACAGTGGTGACAATGGGCACAGTGGCAACAATTAAAGGGCACAGTGACATGCACAGTGGCAACAATTAAAGGGCACAGTGGTGACAATTGGCACAGTGGCGACAATTGAGGGGCACAGTGGCGACAATTGAGGGGCACAGTGGCTGCGTTTGATGGCATGGCACAGTGGTGACAATTCATGGCACAGTGGCTGTGTTTGATGGCATGGCACAGTGACTGCGTTTGATGGCATGGCACAGTGACTGCGTTTGATGGCATGGCAGAGTGACTGCATTTGATGGCATGGCACAGTGGTGATAATTGATGGCACAGTGGCTGCGTTTGATGGCAGCTGCCTAGTTTGCCTAGTTGTAGCACCGGCCCTGCCTACTACAGCTATGTGACATCCAGGGAATCTCTTGCTACCACGAGTTTGGGATTTGCAAATCTTCACGAATTGCAAAACTTTTGGCCACAGACTTTGCAGTTTTGCCAACCATAAAAAAGGAGAACCCAACATGCAATGAGCAGCCATTCCATTGGTCAGCCCAAGTCACACAAGCCAATACCCGACCCTCCTCCTTACTCCCGAAATAAAGAGAAAAGTGTGGGCTTTAAAGTCGCTCATTAACCTTTAAATATTTAGTAAGTTTGCATTACAATGGAGTAGATTCAGGTAGGGGCGCGCACTACTACGGAGGCGCAGCGTACCGTTTTTACGCTACACCTCCGTAAATTACGTGCGCTACGCTTCATTCACGAAGCAGTAGCTCCGTAATTTGCTGGGGCGTTCCGTAAAAGTGGCCGGCGTAAGCGCGCGTAATGTTAATGATCCCGTAGGGGGCGTGGATCATTTAAATTAGGCGCGTTCCCACGCCGAACGTAGTGCGCATGCTCCGTCGGGAAACTTTCCCGACGTGCATTGTGGTAAATGACGTCGCAAGGACGTCATTTGCTTCAACGTGAACGTAAACGCCATTCACGATTCACTTACGCAAACGACGTAATTTTCAAAAAACACGACGCGGGAACGACGGGTATACTTAGCATTGGCTGCGCCTGCTAATAGCATGAGCAGCCTTACGCGGAACCCGACGAACGCAAACGACGTAAAATTCGAACGCCGGGCGCGCGTACGGTTGTGAATCGGCGTGAGTATGCAATTTGCATACTCTACGCTGACCACTACGGGAACGCCACCTAGCGGCCAGCGTAAGAATGCAGCCTACGATATGCAGGCATAAGAGCCTTATGCCAGTCATATCTTAGGCTGCAGTCGGCGTATCAAGCTTTCTGAATACAGAAAGTCGATACGCCGGCGCTACTTAGCAATTACGCTGCGTATCTATGGATACGCAGGCGTAATTGCTACCTGAATCTACCCCAAGATCTTTGCTTCCCGGCTACGCTTTGTACTTTGTGGTGTTCTGGGTTATATAGCGAACAGCTGCTTGGTTTAGTAATTTCCCGACATAATTGATCGATCCGGAGGACTAACTCGCACGCAGCAATATAGCTTTATTAAGACAATAATACTCGGGGCAAATACATTTGTGGGGAATTAAAATCATCCTCCCTCAGCAACATTACATACAAGGATCTCGCAGCGTTCGGAAATATTTATGGAGCCGTTGCCAAGTCTCCTTGTAATTCCCTTTTGCCTCCAATGTACTCGCGATTGCCGGATAAACATTACATTACGTCGCCGCTTTAATCAACGCTTAACAAACGACTCCGGTTTAATATTTTGTCGGATCGAAGTTTTGAAATAATTATTTTTTTTTTCTTTTGGCGGAGTTGGCATCGGACTTGTTCGGCATAAATTATGTAACAATCATCCCTCGGTTTAGTCAACAGGAATAAATCATCTCCAAAAACTTAAAGGGAAGTACTTATCAAAAAATTGCCCCCTGTGAAAGTTAATTTACATTCATTGGGCCAGATTCACGTAGCTCAGCGGATCTATAGATCCGCTCGATCTACGTGAATTAAGATCCGCTCCCGCAAGTTTAGGAGGCAAGTAGCTAATTTACAAACCACTTACCTCCAAACTTGCGACGGCGGATCCTAACTCCCCCGGCGGAATTCAAATTCCGCTGCTAGGGGGAGTGTACTATTTAAATCAGGCGCGTTCCCGCGCTGATTTAAATGAGCATGCGCCGTCCGCGAAATTTCCCGGCGTGCATTGCTCCCACTGACGTCACTAGGACGTCAGTGGTTTCGACGTGAGCGTGACTTGCGACGCGCGTGTTTGTGAATCGGCGTACGCAAACAACGTAAAAAAATTCAAACTCGACGCGGGAACGACGGCTATACCTAACATTGGCTGCGCCTCATAGAAGCAGGGGTAAGTATACGACGGGAAAACCGCTACGGAAACGTCGTAACAGCACTGCGTCGGGTCCGTGTACGTTCGTGAATTCGCGTATTTCGCTGATTTACATATTATTCAGTGTAAATCAGCGGGAACGCCCCCCGCGCCATTTTCAAATTGAAAATAAGATCCGGCGGTGTAACACAGTGTAAGGCCCCGTACACACGACAGAGGAACTCGACGTGCTTGGCACGTCGAGTTCCTCGTCGAGTTTTGGGATGAAGCCGCCGAGGAGCTCGGCGGGCCGGCTTCTCCCATAGAAGAACGAGGACAACGAGAAAATAGAGAACATGTTCTCTATTTTCTCGTCGAGTTCCTCGGCGGCTCCATCGAGCCAAAACTGTACAGACGACAGAGATTCTCGGCAGAATCCGGGTTTTGACCGAGTTTCTCGGCGAATTCTGCCGAGAATCTCTGTCGTGTGTACGAGGCCTAACACTGTCAGATCTTAGTCCTATCTATGCGTATCTGATTCTATGAATCAGGTGCATAGATAGGACCAGTGTAAGTCAGAGATACGATGGAGGATCTGTAGATATCAGGAGATAATACACCGGAGTATCTCTTTGTGAATCTGGCCCATTCTCTGTGTTCACCACTTCACCCCCCGAACCATTTCGCTGGCCAAAGACCGGGGCCTCTTTTTGCGATTCGGCACTGCGCCGCTTTAACTGACAATTGCGCGGTCGTGTGACGTGGCTCCCAAACAAATTTGACGTCATCTGCGGATCAGTTTGAAAGCAGCCCAGTAACCACTGCAGAACAGACATGCCCAGATATACACTGTGGCCTAGATTCACATACGGCCGTTCTACGTTGCGCGGGCGTAGCGTATCATATTTACGCTACGCCGCCGCAACTTAGAGAGGCAAGTGCTGTATTCACAAAGCACTTGCGTCCTAAGTTACGGCGGCGTAGCGTAAATGGGCCGGCGTAAGCGCGCGTAATTCAAAGTAGGCAGGTCGTGGGCGTGTTGTATTTAAATGAGGCTTGACCCCATGTAGATGCATGGCCGAACGAACGGCGCATGCGCGCGCATGCTCAGTATCACGTCGTATTTACGCCCAAAGATACGTCGGCTCAATGCCTGTGACGTGAACGTAACCTACGCACAGCCCTATTCGCGTACGACTTACGCAAATGACGTAAAAAGATACGCTTGTTCCGATGTCCATACTTTGCATGGGCTGCGCCGCCTAGAGACCTGCTTTATCTTTACGCCGGCGTATGTCTTACTTAAACGGCGTAACTAATTGCGACGGGCGTACGTACGTTCGTCAATCGGCGTATCTTGCTCATTTACATATTCGACACGGAAATCGAGGAAGCGCCACCTAGCGGCCAGCGTAATTATTGCAACCCAAGATACAACTGGGTAGGAGACTTACGCCGCTCGTATCTTGGCCAAATCTATGCGTAACTGATTCTATTAATCAGGCGCATAGATACAACGGCGGCCATTCGCACTTACGACGGCGTATCTGGAGATACGCCGTCGTAAGTCTTTGTGAATCTGGGCCTGTGATTTTTAGTAATAAACTGACCTTTAATAACAGTCTTCTATTCTATTCTGTACCCTTTCCAGAGCAGGAGGTCGCGGGCCACATCAGAGGGCTCTGCGGGCCACATGTGGCCCCCGGGCCACTGGTTGGGCACCCCTGCACTAGAGGGTAGCGTGTCCTCCACCCAGGATAAGGGGTATGTACTCTTGATAAGGATTGAGACCCCTGACACAATTTCAGGGCAAACCCCATTCTGCCGTTGACCCAAATCGTGAAAGTATGCAGAGAACTGAGAGAGAGAGCTCTGTTTCTTCCGGTGTTCCAGCGTCAGAGAGAAGGGGCTGGACCTTTTATTGGTCTTTTATAAACAGAATGACATCACACACATGAACACACTGATAGGTCAGTTCATATAAGGGTGGTTTCTCCTTGCAAATCCATTTTTGGCACAAACAGTCCTTGTGTCAAACCTATCAGTGCCCATCAGTGCAGCCTATCATTTCCCATCAGTGCAGCCTATCATTGCCCATCAGTGCAGCCTATCATTGCCCATCAGTGCAGCCTATCATTGCCCATTAGTGCAGTCTATCATTGCCCATCAGTGCAGTCTATCATTGCTCCTCAGTGCATCCTATCAGTGCTCATCAGTGCCACCTATCAGTACCCATGAATGCTGCCAATCTGTGCACATCAGTGCCACCTATCAGTGCAGCCTATCAGTGCCCATCAGTGCAGCCTATCAGTGTCAAACTGTTTTTTTTTCCTTTTGGCATAAAGGTTTTGCATAAATAAAAGCTGATCATCGTAGGCACCCCTGTCAGTGGTAAATGGTTTGTCCCATCCCTGTAAACCGATACATCTGGAAAAGAGCTTGTTCTTTTGAAAAACAACAGACTTTTTGGCAGGATCACCAGATGAAAAGAGGAGAAAGAAAGCCGAATAAGAAAACAAATGCAGCCGTCACATCTCAGAATTGGAAAGCTGCGATATGATAAATGTCGGCGTTTGCGATTATCGGTCTGCAGAATGCGCCGCAGACAATTCCGTCCTCAGAAAGTTTTTACATCGGATTTATTTATTTATTTATTTTATTATAAAACGTTCTCATAAAATTCCCATCACCCGACAATGGAGCCAACCTCGTCTCCATGGCAACATTCACTGCCCGGTATCCATGGCAACATTTCTACAGCGCCGCTCAAAAGTTTCTGAAAGTAGAACTCTGACTGCGATTGTGTCGTAAATTCATCCCGCGGAGCAACGATCTGCAGAGTTCTATGTACACGGGGGAATGATCTGCAGAGTTCTATGTACACAGAGCAATGATCTGCAGAGTTCTATGTACACAGAGTAATGATCTGCAGAGTTCTATGTACACGGGGGAATGATCTGCAGAGTTCTATGTACACGGAGCAATGATCTGCAGAGTTCTATGTACACGGGGGAATGATCTGCAGAGTTCTATGTACACAGAGCAATGATCTGCAGAGTTCTATGTACACAGGGCAATGATCTGCAGAGTTCTATGTACACAGAGTAATGATCTGCAGAGTTCTATGTACACAGAGCAATGATCTGCAGAGTTCTATGTACACGGAGCAATGATCTGCAGAGTTCTATGTACACAGAGCAATGATCTGCAGAGTTCTATGTACACAGAGCAATGATCTGCAGAGTTCTATGTACACAGGGCAATGATCTGCAGAGTTCTATGTACACAGAGTAATGATCTGCAGAGTTCTATGTACACGGGGCAATGATCTGCAGAGTTCTATGTACACAGAGCAATGATCTGCAGAGTTCTATGTACACAGAGCAATGATCTGCAGAGTTCTATGTACACAGAGCAATGATCTGCAGAGTTCTATGTACACAGAGCAATGATCTGCAGAGTTCTATGTACACGGGGCAATGATCTGCAGAGTTCTATGTACACGGGGCAATGATCTGCAGAGTTCTATGTACACGTGGGCAATGATCTGCAGAGTTCTATGTACACGGGGCAATGATCTGCAGAGTTCTATGTACACGGAGCAATGATCTGCAGAGTTCTATGTACACGGAGCAACGATCTGCAGAGTTCTATGTACACGGAGCAATGATCTGCAGAGTTCTGTGTACACGGAGCAATGATCTGCAGAGTTCTATGTACACAGAGCAATGATCTGCAGAGTTCTATGTACACAGAGCAATGATCTGCAGAGTTCTATGTACACGGGGCAATGATCTGCAGAGTTCTATGTACACAGAGCAACGATCTGCAGAGTTCTATGTACACGGAGCAATGATCTGCAGAGTTCTATGTACACAGAGCAATGATCTGCAGAGTTCTATGTACACAGGGCAATGATCTGCAGAGTTCTATGTACACAGGGCAATGATCTGCAGAGTTCTATGTACACGGGGCAATGATCTGCAGAGTTCTATGTACACGGGGCAACGATCTGCAGAGTTCTATGTACACGGGGCAATGATCTGCAGAGTTCTATGTACACGGGGCAATGATCTGCAGAGTTCTATGTACACGGAGCAATGATCTGCAGAGTTCTATGTACACGGGGGAATGATCTGCAGAGTTCTATGTACACGGGGGAATGATCTGCAGAGTTCTATGTACACGGAGCAATGATCTGCAGAGTTCTATGTACACGGGGGAATGATCTGCAGAGTTCTATGTACACGGAGCAATGATCTGCAGAGTTCTATGTACACGGGGCAACGATCTGCAGAGTTCTATGTACACGGGGCAACGATCTGCAGAGTTCTATGTACACGGAGCAATGATCTGCAGAGTTCTATGTACACGGGGCAACGATCTGCAGAGTTCTATGTACACGGAGCAATGATCTGCAGAGTTCTATGTACACGGGGCAATGATCTGCAGAGTTCTATGTACACAGAGCAATGATCTGCAGAGTTCTATGTACACGGGGCAACGATCTGCAGAGTTCTATGTACACGGGGCAACGATCTGCAGAGTTCTATGTACACGGGGCAACGATCTGCAGAGTTCTATGTACACGGAGCAACGATCTGCAGAGTTCTATGTACACGGGGCAACGATCTGCAGAGTTCTATGTACACGGAGCAATGATCTGCAGAGTTCTATGTACACGGGGCAACGATCTGCAGAGTTCTATGTACACAGAGCAATGATCTGCAGAGTTCTATGTACACAGAGCAATGATCTGCAGAGTTCTATGTACACGGAGCAATGATATGCAGAGTTCTGTGTACACGGAGCAATGATCTGCAGAGTTCTATGTACACGGGGCAATGATCTGCAGAGTTCTATGTACACGGGGCAATGATCTGCAGAGTTCTATGTACACGGGGCAATGATCTGCAGAGTTCTATGTACACGGGGCAATGATCTGCAGAGTTCTATGTACACGGGGCAATGATCTGCAGAGTTCTATGTACACGGAGCAATGATCTGCAGAGTTCTATGTACACGGGGCAATGATCTGCAGAGTTCTATGTACACAGAGCAATGATCTGCAGAGTTCTATGTACACAGAGCAATGATCTGCAGAGTTCTATGTACACGGGGCAATGATCTGCAGAGTTCTATGTACACAGAGCAATGATCTGCAGAGTTCTATGTACACAGAGCAATGATCTGCAGAGTTCTATGTACACAGAGCAATGATCTGCAGAGTTCTATGTACACGGAGCAATGATCTGCAGAGTTCTATGTACACGGGGCAACGATCTGCAGAGTTCTATGTACACGGAGCAATGATCTGCAGAGTTCTATGTACACGGAGCAATGATCTGCAGAGTTCTATGTACACGGGGCAATGATCTGCAGAGTTCTATGTACACGGGGCAATGATCTGCAGAGTTCTATGTACACAGAGCAATGATCTGCAGAGTTCTATGTACACAGAGCAATGATCTGCAGAGTTCTATGTACACAGAGCAATGATCTGCAGAGTTCTATGTACACGGGGCAATGATCTGCAGAGTTCTATGTACACAGAGCAATGATCTGCAGAGTTCTATGTACACAGAGCAATGATCTGCAGAGTTCTATGTACACAGAGCAATGATCTGCAGAGTTCTATGTACACGGAGCAATGATCTGCAGAGTTCTATGTACACGGGGCAACGATCTGCAGAGTTCTATGTACACGGAGCAATGATCTGCAGAGTTCTATGTACACGGAGCAATGATCTGCAGAGTTCTATGTACACGGGGCAATGATCTGCAGAGTTCTATGTACTCAGAGCAATGATCTGCAGAGTTCTATGTACACGGGGCAACGATCTGCAGAGTTCTATGTACACGGAGCAATGATCTGCAGAGTTCTATGTACACGGGGCAATGATCTGCAGAGTTCTATGTACACGGGGCAATGATCTGCAGAGTTCTATGTACACAGAGCAATGATCTGCAGAGTTCTATGTACACAGAGCAATGATCTGCAGAGTTCTATGTACACAGAGCAATGATCTGCAGAGTTCTATGTACACGGGGCAATGATCTGCAGAGTTCTATGTACACAGAGCAATGATCTGCAGAGTTCTATGTACACAGAGCAATGATCTGCAGAGTTCTATGTACACAGAGCAATGATCTGCAGAGTTCTATGTACACGGAGCAATGATCTGCAGAGTTCTATGTACACGGGGCAACGATCTGCAGAGTTCTATGTACACGGAGCAATGATCTGCAGAGTTCTATGTACACAGAGCAATGATCTGCAGAGTTCTATGTACACGGGGCAATGATCTGCAGAGTTCTATGTACACAGAGCAACGATCTGCAGAGTTCTATGTACACGGAGCAATGATCTGCAGAGTTCTATGTACACAGAGCAATGATCTGCAGAGTTCTATGTACACAGGGCAATGATCTGCAGAGTTCTATGTACACGGGGCAATGATCTGCAGAGTTCTATGTACACGGGGCAACGATCTGCAGAGTTCTATGTACACGGGGCAATGATCTGCAGAGTTCTATGTACACGGGGCAATGATCTGCAGAGTTCTATGTACACGGGGCAACGATCTGCAGAGTTCTATGTACACGGGGCAATGATCTGCAGAGTTCTATGTACACGGGGCAATGATCTGCAGAGTTCTATGTACACGGAGCAATGATCTGCAGAGTTCTATGTACACGGGGGAATGATCTGCAGAGTTCTATGTACACGGAGCAATGATCTGCAGAGTTCTATGTACACGGGGCAACGATCTGCAGAGTTCTATGTACACGGGGCAACGATCTGCAGAGTTCTATGTACACGGAGCAATGATCTGCAGAGTTCTATGTACACGGAGCAATGATCTGCAGAGTTCTATGTACACGGGGCAATGATCTGCAGAGTTCTATGTACACGGGGCAATGATCTGCAGAGTTCTATGTACACGGAGCAATGATCTGCAGAGTTCTATGTACACGGGGCAATGATCTGCAGAGTTCTATGTACACAGAGCAATGATCTGCAGAGTTCTATGTACACAGAGCAATGATCTGCAGAGTTCTATGTACACGGGGCAACGATCTGCAGAGTTCTATGTACACGGGGCAACGATCTGCAGAGTTCTATGTACACGGGGCAACGATCTGCAGAGTTCTATGTACACGGGGCAATGATCTGCAGAGTTCTATGTACTCAGAGCAACGATCTGCAGAGTTCTATGTACACGGGACATGCCCAGCCTGCCCTGTACCCCCCCAAACAGCCCTATGCCACCCTAACTTGCCCTGTACCCCCCCAACCTGCCCAATGCCACCCTAACTTGCCCTATACCACCCCAAACTACCCTATATCACCCCGCCATGCCCCATACCACCTTAACCATGTCCTATACCACCCCACTACCCTAACCTGCCACTATACTGCCCTATACTATCATTTACAGGGGCTGGTTTGGGGTGCGCCCCGTGCCCTGCGCTGCCTGCTTGGTGCTGGGCATCCTAGACAGAGGGGGGGTGACACCATGTTTTACCGCACCGGGTGACACCAACCCTAGGGACGCCACTGCACGACCGCTCGATTATCATTCAAAGTGCGCCAGCGCTGAAAGAGGAAAATGTGTCCTGGGCAGGAAGAGGGGGAAGTGCCCGGTAGGCATGCGGGTAAATCAGCCCCTCCTCCTCGCCACCTGAAGAGAGATCCGAACGTGGGTTGCTTTTCAGAGCGCACGACTGGTATGAACGAAGCCCTTCTACTGCATTCCGAGATTTTGATGCCAATTGTGAAAGTATTGAGCAGACGTCTCCGTGCCCCACCCCCCACCCACAGGAACGGCGCCAAGATCCCCGGAGAGTTTGGCAAATAACGCCAGCTGCTATTTATCAACACGTTTAATTCTACGGAACATCATGGAAAGGAAACGCGGAATCTACATTTCTTTCCATTCGGGGAAAATACTTTATTTTTTTTCAGTTTAACCCACTTTACCACCGCGCCAATTCTGGCGCTTCTGATGGCAATTGATGGGCACACTGGCAGCAATTGATGGGGCACACTGACAGCAATTGATGGGCACAGTTGTGGCAATTGAAAGGATCCCTTGCAGCAATTGATGGGTACAGTGGCGGCAATTGATGGGCACACTGGCAGCAATTGATGGGCACAGTGGTGGCAATTGATGGGCACACTGGCAGCAATTGATGGGCACACTGGCAGCAATTCATGGGGCACACTGGCAGCAATTCATGGGCACAGTGGAGGCAATTGATGGGAACACTGGCAGCAATTGATGGGTACAGTGGCGGCAATTGATGGGCACACTGGCAGCAATTGATGGGCACAGTGGCGGCAATTGATGGGCACACTGGCAGCAATTGATGGGCACACTGGCAGCAATTCATGGGGCACACTGGCAGCAATTCATGGGCACAGTGGAGGCAATTGATGGGAACACTGGCAGCAATTGATGGGCACAGTGGCAGAAATTGATGGGCACAGTTGCGGCAATTGATAGGATCCCTTGCAGCAATTGATGGGCACAGTGGCGGCAATTAATGGGCACTCTGGCAGCAATTGATGGGTACAGTAGCTGTGTTTGATGGCACAGTGGTGGCAATTGATGGGTATACTGGCAGCAATTGATAGGGCACACTGGCAGCAATTGATGGGTACAGTAGCTGCGTTTGATGGGCACAGTGGTGGCAATTGATGGGCACAGTGGCTGTAATTGATTTTTTTTTTTCAGTTTGTTTGCGCACCCCCAAAATTTTGAGCACCAACCGCCACTGGATAGGAATTGTGCAAGAGGCCCCCCTAATCATCTCACGCTCCTCATACAGGTGGTACGTGGCAGACGTGTCCAAGTCTCTGTGTAATGTGCCCACATAGGTGGGTCCACCAGAGCTCCTCCTACTCAGTTTCTATATATCTACACTTTGGGCCAGATTCAGGTACATTTGCGTATCTTTGCGCAGTCGTAACGTATCCTATTTACGTTACGCCTCCGCAACTTAGACGGGCAAGTGCTGTATTCTCAAAGCACTTGCTCCGTAAGTTGCGGCGGCGTAGCGTAAATGGGCTGGCGTAAGCCCGCCTAATTCAAATTTGGATCAGGGGGGCGTGTTTTATGTAAATCTTCTGTGACCCCGACGTGATTGACGTTTTTCCCGAACGGCGCATTGCGCCGTCCGTGGAATTTCCCAGTGTGCATTGCTCCAAAGTACGCCGCAAGGACGTCATTGGTTTCGACGTGAACGTAAATGACGTCCAGCCCCATTCACGGAGGACTTACGCAAACGACGTAACTTTTTCAAATTTTGACGCGGGAACGACGGCCATACTTAACATTTCTGCGCCGCACTTATGCCACCATATAGCAGGGGCAACATTACGCCGGGAAAAGCCTAACGTAAACGGCGTAAATTTACTGCGTCGGCCGCCCGTACGTTCGGGAATTCGCGTATCTAGCTGATTTACATATTTCGATGCGTAAATCAGCGTACACGCCCCTAGCGGCCAGCGGAAAATTGCATTTACGATCCGACGGCGTAAGAGACTTACGCCTGTCGGATCTAATGGATATCTATGCGTAACTGATTCTAAGAATCAGGCGCATAGATACGACGGCCCAGATTAGGACTTACGACGGCGTACATGGCGCTGCGCCGTCGTACGTCCTCTAAGAATCCGGGCCTGTGTATTGCTGTGATGTATAACCCAACCCCCGCCACTTGTTATACAATGATCTATCGATGGCCTTCATACGGACACACGCTACATATCATACGGACACACGCTACATATCATACGGACACACGCTACATATCATACGGACACACGCTACATATCATACGGACACACGCTACATACCTGACATATGTGGAATGTGGAGGAAAAGCAATCACAGAGCCAAGGTTTCTCTCCGGCGCCACAATTCACTTGTAAATAATGAAATCGAAACTCAGGAAGAAAAAAAAAATATATCCTTTATTCAATCAGTTCAAAGCAAGGCTACTATGTAATTATACCTGGCGTTCCGCTTCGATGGGTACAGGAGGTTCACCCCCCGGGCGTTCCCCTTCGATGGGTACAGGAGGTTCACCCCCCGGGCGTTCCCCTTCGATGGGTACAGGAGGTTCACCCCCCCGGGCGTTCCCCTTCCATGGGTACAGGAGGTTCACCCCCCGGGCGTTCCCCTTCCATGGGTACAGGAGGTTCACCCCCCGGGCGTTCCCCTTCGATGGGTACAGGAGGTTCACCCCCCGGGCGTTCCCCTTCGATGGGTACAGGAGGTTCACCCCCCGGGCGTTCCCCTTCGATGGGTACAGGAGGTTCACCCCCTGGGCGTTCCCCTTCGATGGGTACAGGAGGTTCACCCCCCCGGGCGTTCCCCTTCCATGGGTACAGGAGGTTCACCCCCCGGGCGTTCCCCTTCCATGGGTACAGGAGGTTCACCCCCCGGGCGTTCCCCTTCCATGGGTACAGGAGGTTCACCCCCCGGGCGTTCCCCTTCCATGGGTACAGGAGGTTCACCCCCTGGGCGTTCCCCTTCGATGGGTACAGGAGGTTCACCCCCCCGGGCGTTCCCCTTCCATGGGTACAGGAGGTTCACCCCCCGGGCGTTCCCCTTCGATGGGTACAGGAGGTTCACCCCCCGGGCGTTCCCCTTCCATGGGTACAGGAGGTTCACCCCCCGGGCGTTCCCCTTCCATGGGTACAGGAGGTTCACCCCCCGGGCGTTCCCCTTCCATGGGTACAGGAGGTTCACCCCCCCGGGCGTTCCCCTTCCATGGGTACAGGAGGTTCACCCCCCGGGCGTTCCCCTTCCATGGGTACAGGAGGTTCACCCCCCGGGCGTTCCCCTTCCATGGGTACAGGAGGTTCACCCCCCGGGCATTCCCCTTCCATGGGTACAGGAGGTTCACCCCCCGGGCGTTCCCCTTCGATGGGTACAGGTGGTTCACCCCCCGGGCGTTCCCCTTCGATGGGTACAGGAGGTTCACCCCCCGGGCGTTCCCCTTCGATGGGTACAGGAGGTTCACCCCCCGGGCGTTCCCCTTCGATGGGTACAGGAGGTTCACCCCCCGGGCATTCCCCTTCGATGGGTACGGCAGGTTCACCCCCCCCCCCGGGTTTCCCTGCGATGGGTACAGGAGTTCCACCCCCAGGACAGCCATCAGGAATTCTGGGGCCCCTTACACAGCTTCAGGCATGGGCCCCCTTGAGCAGAGAACTGGGGGGGGTGCTGCCGCCTGAAATTGAGAAGCAGGGGGGTGCCGCCGCTAATTGAGAAAATTGAAAAGCGGGGGGGGGGCCTTTACAAAAAATAAAGAAAAATATATAAAAAAAGGGGGGGCCATCCGGGCCCTGGGGACCTCTGGGCCCTTTAACAAAAATAAAAATAAATAAATACAATATATATTTATATATATATAAAAAGGGGGGTTGCCATCCGGGACCATGAGGAACTTCGGGCCCCTGGGGACCTCTTGGCCTTTTAATAAAAAATATATAAAACAAAATATATATTTTTTTATATAAATAAAAAATAAAAAAAGGGGGGGTCACCCTGATGGCGGCCTGTTCACCCATCCGGGGACCATGAGGACCTCCGGGCCCCTGGGGACCTCTTGGCCTTTTTTTTTTTTTTTTTTACCTCTTGGCCTTTTAATAAAAAGAAAAAAGAAAAAGAGGAAACCTCTGGGGCATGTAATAAAAAAAAAAAAAAAATATATAAAACAACAATTTTTTTTTATAAAAAATACATTAAAAAAAGGGGGGTTGCCATCTGGGGCCCTGGGGACCTCCGGGCCCCTGGGGACCTCTGGGCCCTTTAATATAAAAAATATATATTATATGAAAAACTATATATATATCTTATTTTTTTTTATAAAAAAAAAGGGGGGGGGTCGCCATCCGGGGCCCTAGGGACCTCCAGGCCCCTGGGGACCGTCGGACCCCTTCCAAAAAAAAAAAGGGGGGGGTTGCCATCCGAGCCCCTGGGGACTTTCAGGCCCCTTACAGGTGTACTGCCTGTACCCCCCTGGTGGCGGCCCTGTTCACCCCCCGCGTTCCCCTGCGATGGGTACGGGGGGTTCACCCCCCACAGATACGCGATGAGCAGGAGATGTAAGGAGAGTCTCTCCACCTCCAGCCTTCGCCCGTCTTCTGTGGCCGCTGAGAAAAGCTTCAAAGGATCTTCTTATTTTTTTCTATCTTTACATTTCTATCTGTACTTTGTGCGCTCAGCGAGGAATGCGAACGCCGCGCCTTTGAAAGACGTTTTTTTTTTTTTGTAGATAGAATTCCGCGCTTTTGTTGTTTTATTACATTCTAATACATGTGCTGCTGGTATTTCGTCAGTTTAAAGAGGAACTAAAGGAGTCAGAGGAGTCCTCTGTGGCCACTGTGACCCCAAGCTTCAAAGGATCTTTATTTATTTATTTATTCTTTATTTTATTTTACGTGTTCTTTGTACGCTCGTTACATAGTGTGACTGCCGGGACTTTGAAGGACATTATTTGTGGAGAAGATGCTATTATTATGTTGTTGTTTTTACAATATATTCTGATAAATATGCTTTTTTATATCAGTTTAAAGCGGATCCAAAGCCAAAAACAAAATGTGGCCGGTCCTAGGATGTGGCGGCTGCATTTGTTTTTACCTTTTGAACTTTTTTTTTTTCATTTTACTTTACCTTCTGATCCTGTCATGTCCAATTCCTTTCCTACACAGTGCTAACAAAACTCACTGCACTGTCACCCTCCCCCTACCCCCTTTACATGAGAGTCCCCCCCTTCCCACATGACAGTCCTCATCCCCCACCTGACTCCTCAGTTTTCTCTTGCCTTTTGCATGAAAGTCCTCAGCCCCCATTTCCTACACATCAGAGTCCCCAGCCCCCCCATTTCCTACACATCAGAGTCCTCAGCCCCCCCCCTTCCTACACATCAGAGTCCTCAGCCCCCCCTTTCCTACACATCAGAGTCCTCAGCCCCCCCCCCCCTTCCTACACATCAGAGTCCTCAGCCCCCCCCCCCTTCCTACACATCAGAGTCCTCAGCCCCCCCTTTCCTACACATCAGAGTCCTCATCCCCCTTGTCTACACATCAGAGTCCTCAGCCCCCCTTTCCTACACATCAAAGTCCTCAGACCCCTTTTTCTACACATTAAAGTCCTCAGCCCCCCTTTCCTACACATCAGAGTCCTCAGCCCCCCCTTTCCTACACATCAGAGTCCTCAGCCCCCCTTTTCTACACATCAGAGTCCTCAGCCCCCCCCCCTTTCCTACACATCAGAGTCCTCAGCCCCCTTTTTTCTACACATCAGAGTCCTCAGCCCCCCTTTCCTGCACATCAGAGTGCTCAGTTCCCCTCCCATTTCAAATGAGAGTCCTCAGCTTCCTCTTTTACATAGGAGTTTTTATCTATACAACATATTACCAAAAGTATTGGGACTTTAATGGTATCCCAGTCTTAGTCCGGAGGGTTCAATATTGAGTTGGCCCCGCCCCTTTGCAGCTATAACAGCTTCACCTCTTCTGGGAAGGCCGTCCACAAGGTTTAGGGGTGTGTCTATGGGAAGGCCGTCCACAAGGTTTAGGGGTGTGTCTATGGGAAGGCCGTCCACAAGGTTTAGGGGTGTGTCTATGGGAAGGCCGCCCACAAGGTTTAGGGGTGTGTCTATGGGAAGGCCGTCCACAAGGTTTAGGGGTGTGTCTATGGGAAGGCCGTCCACAAGGTTTAGGGGTGTGTCTATGGGAAGGCCGCCCACAAGGTTTAGGGGTGTGTCTATGGGAAGGCCGTCCACAAGGTTTAGGGGTGTGTCTATGGGAAGGCCGTCCACAAAGTTTAGGGGTGTGTCTATGGGAAGGCCGCCCACAAGGTTTAGGGGTGTGTCTATGGGAAGGCCGTCCACAAGGTTTAGGGGTGTGTCTATGGGAAGGCCATCCACAAGGTTTAGGGGTGTGTCTATGGGAAGGCTGCCCACAAGGTTTAGGGGTGTGTCTATGGGAAGGCCGTCCACAAGGTTTAGGGGTGTGTCTATGGGAAGGCCGTCCACAAAGTTTAGGGGTGTGTCTATGGGAAGGCCGTCCACAAGGTTTAGGGGTGTGTCTATGGGAAGGCCGTCCACAAGGTTTAGGGGTGTGTCTATGGGAAGGCCGTCCACAAGGTTTAGGGGTGTGTCTATGGGAAGGCCGTCCACAAAGTTTAGGGGTGTGTCTATGGGAAGGCCGTCCACAAGGTTTAGGGGTGTGTCTATGGGAAGGCCGTCCACAAGGTTTAGGGGTGTGTCTATGGGAAGGCCGTCCACAAGGTTTAGGGGTGTGTCTATGGGAAGGCCGTCCACAAGGTTTAGGGGCGTGTCTATGGGAAGGCCGCCCACAAGGTTTAGGAGGGTGTCTATGGGAATGTTGCCATAATTTAATATTTTTTTTTATTATTAAAATCTACATATTTAACACATTTTTATTATGGGTCATATATTATATATTTAATAAAATTGAAAACTTTAGGTTGATATATAAACAAATAAAACAGGTTATTTCATAAATTACCCTTTCATTTGTTATACTTATTGTTGCATTTTACACCAACACAAAAAAAGAAAAAGAAGAGTAGTGTAATATAACAATCTATTTTATTTATTTTTGTTTTGACTATATTTATATCTGAAAATGTTACACATTAAATTAAAACATGAATTATATTATTATGATTAAGAAAAGCTGATGTGTGTATTATATCATTTAGCAACCGTGTGACGTCAATAGACAAAGCAGTTTATTAAATAGTTTTAGACAGAAGTTAAAAGTTTACATTTGTTATTTTTTGTTAGTATATATTTTGTTGGAACTATAATCTTTGGTATTTGTGATAAATTCAGTGTATGCATCATTTTTTTATTTTTTTCACAATTGAGGGCGGATTGCACGCGCTATAGCTTTAAAAATAGCGCCTGCAATCCGCCCTTAAAAAGCTGCTCCATTGTCTCCAGTGTGAAAGCCGAGGTTCTTTTACACTGGAGTCCTGCTACCGCATTTTTGTAGTGGTGAAGGAGCGGTGTGTATTCCACTCCTCAACCGCTGCTGCCCATTGAAATCAATAGGAAAGCCCAGCTATACCACCTGCAATGCGCTGCTTGACACCAAACAGGAAATCTCCCAAATTCACACCTACCTCTCCTCACAAGCTACCACTCTCTGGGATTTTAAATGCCATCTTGAGGACCTAGATAATAGGGGCAGGCACAACAATATTAGGGTCCGAGGCCTCCCGGAGGTGACCCAGGATGAAGATCTACCCGCTACCCTACATGCTATCTTTAACAATGTACTGGGTCGCCCGGAACACCAAAGAGTCAAACTAGACCGAGCCCTCTGCCCTCGTGGGCCAGTGTCTAGACACTGAGGGCCGGATTCAGAAAGAGATACAACAGCGTATCTCCTGATACGCCGTCGTATCTCTGAGTGCGCTTGGTCGTATCTATGCGACTGATTCGTAGAACCCTTCGATACCCACAACCGGGTATGGGGGCTGTGGGATGTGCTAGAAGCCCCAATAACCGGATGAACCTCTGTTCTAGGGAGGTGAGACGTAGTTGGGGTCCCCGGGCAGCGGGGAGGCTCTGGCCTGCTTGTCCTCTCCTTTCTTTTCTCTCTCCATCTCTCTATCTCTCCATTTCCGCTCTTTTTCAATTTATTGACTTTTCCTAACCTTCCCTTTTCCCTTGTCGTGACTCGTGATACAGAAGCATTGAATCATACTCAACCGATCGGATGTTGCTTTATATTATCTTTAGTTATTTGTTCTGCATATTTCACCCAAGTTTTATAGCCGGCAATATTGTATGTAGATGTCTTGCCAGGTATGGGCTTTCTACAATAATACGCGCCTTTTTTTTTTGTTTTGTTTTAATAAACTGAAAACCTTTAGGATGATATATAAACAAATAAAACAGGTCTACAATAATACATGCTTTTTTTTTCTGTTGGAAAATGTTGAAAAAACAATAAAACTGTCAGTTTAAAAAAAATACAAATAAAAATCTACTGTTATAATGTAATTAAGATATAAGCCGTTGATATTTTTCGGACATTGTACCATTTGGAAAACATTAAAAAAATCTACATATTTAGCAAATTTTTTATTATGGGTCATAATATATGTTTTTAATAAATTGAAAACCTTTAGGTTGATATATAAACAAGAAAAACTGGTCTACAATAATATGTGCCTTTTTGTTTTTTGTTGGAAAATGTTGAAAAAAACAATAAAACTGTCAGTTTAAAAAAATAAAAATAAAAATCTACAGTTATAATGTAATTAAGATTTAAGCCGTTGAAATTTTCGGACATTGTACCATTTGGAAAATGATAAAAATATAAATAATAATTTACTATTATAATGTAATCTAGATTTAGGCCGTTGATATTTTCGGACATTGTACCATTTGGAAAACAATTTAAAAAATCTACATTATTAGCAAATTTTTATTATGGGTCATAATATATGTTTTTAATAAACTGAAAACCTTTAGGTTGATATATAAACAAATAAAACAGGTCTACAATAATAGGTGCCTTTTTGTTTTTCTGTTGGAAAATGTGGAAAAAACAATAAAACTGTCAGTTAAAAAAAAAAAAAAAGATAAAAATCTACTATTATAATGTAATCAAGATTCAAGCCGTCGATATTTTCGGACATTGTACCATTTGGAAAACATTAAAAAAAATCTACATATTTAGCACATTTTTTAATATGGGTCATAATATATGTTTTTAATAAATTGAAAACCTTTAGGTTGATATATAAACAAGAAAAACTGGTCTACAATAATATGTGCCTTTTCGTTTTTTTGTTGGAAAATGTTGAAAAAACAATGAAACTGTCAGTTTAAAAAATAAAAATAAAAATCTACTGTTATAATGTAATTAAGATTTAAGCCGTTGATATTTCCGGAAATTGTACTATTTGGAAAATGATAAAAATATAAATAATAATTTACTATTATAATGTAATCAAGATTTAAGCCGTTGATATTTTTCGGACATTGTACTATTTGGAAAATGATAAAAATATAAATAATAATCTACTATTATAATGTAATCAAGATTTAAGCCGTTGATATTTTTCGGACATTGTACCATTTGAAAAACAATTTAAAAAATCGACATATTTAGCATTTTTTTTAATATGGGTCATAATACGTGCCTTTTTGTTTTTCTGTTGAAAAATGTTGAAAAAACAATAAAACTGTCAGTTTAAAAAATTAAAAATAAAAATCTACTATTATAATGTAATGAAGATTTAAGCCGTTGATATTTTCGGACATTGTACCATTTGGAAAATTATAAAAATATAAATAATAATCTACTATTATAACGTAATCAAGATTTAAGCCGTTGATATTTTCGGACATTGTACCATAGATCTACATATTTAGCAAATTTTTTATTATGGGTCATAATATATATTTTTAATAAACTGAAAACCTTAAGGTTGATATATAAACAAATAAAAACGGGTCTACAATAATATGTGCCTTTTTGTTTTTTTGTTTTTCTGTTGGAAAATGTTGAAAAAACAATAAAACTGTCAGTTTAAAAAAAATAAAAATCTACTGTTATAATGTAATTAAGATTTAAACCATTGATATTTTCGGACATTGTACCATTTGGAAAACATTAAAAAAAATCTACATATTTAGCAAATGTTTTATTATGGGTAATAATATATGTTTTTAATAAATTGAAAACCTTTAGGTTGATATATAAACAAGAAAAACTGGTCTACAATAATATGTGCCTTTTCGTTTTTTTGTTGGAAAATGTTGAAAAAACAATAAAACTGTCAGTTTAAAAAAAAATAAAAATAATAATCTACTATTATCTACTGTGCCTTTTTGTTTTTCTGTTGGAAAATGTTGAACAAAACAATAAAACTGTCAGTTTAAAAAAAATAAAAATCTACTGTTATAATGTAATTAAGATTTAAGCCGTTGATATTTTCGTACATTGTACCATTTGGAAAATGATAAAAATATAAATAATAATCTACTATCATAATGTAATCAAGATTCAAGCCGTCGATATTTTCGGACATTGTACCATTTGGAAAACAATTGAAAAAATCTACATATTTAGCAAATTTATTTTGGGTCATAATATATATTTTTAATAAACTGAAAACCTTTAGGTTGATATATAAACAAATAAAACGGGTCTACAATAATATGTGCCTTTTTGTTTTTCTGTTGGAAAATGTTGAAAAAACAATAAAACTGTCAGTTTAAAAAAATAAAAATCTACTGTTATAATGTAATTAAGATTTAAGCCATTGAAATTTTCGGACATTATACCATTTGGAAAATTAAAAATAAAAATCTACTATTATAATGTAATTAAGAATTAAGCCGTTGATATTTTCGGACATTGTACCATTTGGAAAATTATAAAAATATAAATAATAATCTACTATTATAACTATTATAATGTAATTAAGATTTAAGCTGTTGATATTTTTGGACATTATACCATTTAGAAAATGAAAAAATAAAAATCTACTATTATAACTTAATCAAGATTTAAGCCGTCGATATTCTTCGGACATTGTACCATTTGGAAAACAATTGAAAAAATCTACATATTTAGCAAATTTTTTATTATGGGTCATAATATATATTTTTATTAAACTGAAAACCTTTAGGTTGATATATAAACAAATAAAACAGGTTATTTCATAAAGTACCCTTTAATTGGTTACTTACTGTTGCATCTTACACCAACACAAAAAAAAAAGAAAAAAAAAAAAAGAATAGTGTTTATATAAAAATCTTTTTTTTATTTTGACTATATGTATATTTGAAAAGTTTACATGTTAAATTAAAACATGAATTATGTTATTATGATTAAAGATAGAATTACGGCACAAACAATTCACAACTTGGGAGCAAAAGCAAAACGGAAAGTAAACGTAAAACACGCATTAAAAAGTAAAAAATACTGTACTTCAAATATTAATTCAAAACCGTAAGTCAATTTTAATGTCAGTGAAAAAAAAAAAAAAAAGAAAAAAAAAAAAAAAGGAAAATATTTTTTTAACTGAGCAAACTAAAAATAGTATGGGATTTTTATGATATAGCTTTCATAACTGTGCTTTATTAAATTCATTTTTAAATGTACAGATAACTGAATAATTAAACACAAAGGTGCCCTTGTTGAATTCTATTTTACAATACAAACTCACAGTATATAATGTCTAAAATTCCCCCAATCCCGGGCACCCCTGTAGGTGACATATGCCAAGTTTTCTTCTGTGGAACAGATTTGTCTTTTTGATTAGGTTAATGAGTTCTCTTCCAGCCTTTGCTATTATTTAATATGAATAATACATAAAAAAGAGCTCTCTTTTAATTATTCAGTTGGCCTATCTTGGATAAGATTTTTTTCACGACTCCATGGCTAGGGAACACTTGTCAATTTTTTTTTTTAATGCATTAATGTATAATTTATTTATTTATTTTCCATGACAGTTCCAACCAGTTTGCATTTCCTGGCTCATAAAATTTGTAAATACAAATTTTTGGAATAAAAGGACACAAGTCATTTTTTTTTTAAATAAAATAAATAAAAAATATATAAAGTTTCCTTGCATATAGTTTTTTTTTTTTTTTTATAAGTCTTACAGTAATAAAAGGCAATCCAACACCTTTAATTAATAACGACCCTAAATATTGATCCCATAAAAAGCAAATTTTTCCAACGCGGAAATAATTTAAATATTGACTTTTCTTTTAAAGCAGTTGCAGTGGCAATATTTCTCTAAAAATCAAAATCCTCTGTGTAATAAAACAATAACTGTTTAAATGTTAATTCACAAAGAAAGGTTGAATAACTCTATACAATATTTTATTTCCTATAAACAAGTCACCAAATCCTTCTTCTTCTTCTTTTTTTTTTTCTTAAAGAATTCACTTAACATCAGTTTCTATGGAAGTTTTCTATGTCATCAATTCATGGCACATATTGGTATTATTGGCACAGGTTCAAAAAAAATCACAGTCCAAATCCAAAAATGTTTGTATGGTCAGTCCTATGCTTAAGAATTTCCTCTAGTTGTCAAAATTTAGATTTTTTTCATTTGTCTTCTATCCAAAAGAAAACAAAACAAAAAAAAAAAACATATTCGTAACAGAAAAAAAAAATCAGTCTCTTTACATTTTTATAAAAATATATTTGTCCAGTAGAGTTCAGCTCTGTGAGTCCCAGTGGTAAACAAAAATAGTAGACACCTGTTTTTGTTTTTATTTAATTTTTTTATTACAGGTTCACTAACGGAATCCTGTGAAAAGAGAATAAAAATAGAAATATGTTATTTGGAGAAAAAATTGTGAATTCATTTAATCAATAATAATATATTAAAATGAATCAGAAAAAAAAAAATGTAATTAAATATTGCAGTCATCAATGTTATAAAATGTAAAATAAAATAAAAACAACGACCACAGAAAATATTACAATCATCAATGTTATAAAATGTAAAATAGAATAAAAACGACCACAGAAAATATTACAGTCATCAATGTTATAAAATGTAAAATAAAATAAAAACGACCACAGAAAATATTACAGTCATCAATGTTATAAAATGTAAAATAAAATAAAAACGACCACAGAAAATATTACAGTCATGCTAATATTATCTAGAGATGAACAGAGTAGATGGAGTAGACAGAGTCACCCAACGATCTTCAGTTTTATTTATTTGTTTTATTTTTCATCTTTTTTACTGATCCGCCAAGACGCTCGTCAACCACTACCTCCGAGACTTGTGATTTTCCAGATATAAGTATTTAATTCTGTCTCCTCGGAGGTAGTGATGTAACTCACAATCAGGGACGTTGGTGGGTACGGCACATTGGATTTTTTTCTGCTTCACCAATTTCATCTTTTTCATAGCCAACTGTATAAATTTTACACCACAGCAGACACACCACAGATTTTTTTTTTTTTTTTTTTATAATTCCTTACTGGACACAATCTACAGACCATGGGCCAGATCCACATAGATCGGCACCGGATCGGATCGGCACCGGCGCAGCGTATCTAAGATACGCTATGCCGCCGTAACTTACTTGGCTTTGTTTCAAATCCACAACGAATTCGCGACGTAAGCTACGGCGGCGTAGTGTATCTTTGGCGGCGGAATTCAAATCGGTGATTAGGGGGCGTGATTCATTTAAATGAAGCGCGTCCCCGCGCCGAATGAACTGCGCATGCTCCGTTTCTAAATTTCCCGCCGTGCATTGCGCGAAATGACGTCACAACGACGTAATTTTTTAAACTTAGACGTGACTTACGTCCATCCCGATTCACGGACGACTTACGCAAAAAAAAGAAAAAATTCAAATTTCGACGCGGGAACGACGGCCATACTTAACATGGCAAATCTAACTACACGCCACAAAATAGCAGCTTTAACTATACGCCGGAAAAAGCCGACTAGAGACGACGTAAGAGAATGCGACGGCCGCGCGTACGTTCGTGGATCGTCGGAAAAAGCTTATTTGCATATCCGACGCGGAAAACGACGCAAACTCCACCCAGCGGACGCCGAAGTATTGCATCTACGATCCGAAGGCGTACGAAGCCTTACGCCTGTCGGATTGATCCGAGATGCAGTCGTATCTTGTTTTGTAGATACAAAACTAAGATACGACGCGGGAACTTTGAAATTACGCGGCGTATCAATAGATACGCCGGCGTAATTCTTCTGTGGATCTGGCCCACATGGGTACAATAAAACAAAAAGACAATGGATTGCGTTTGCTGACTTTGTTTTATCGCTGCTGTACAATATTACATTTATAAAATGATCTACAAAGTTATACTTTTAAAAATTAACGATCAGCAGTATTTGGATTTTTGTAATTTTTACAAAGTTAGTCTGGTTGAAAAAAAATAAAGACACCAGTTCAACCAAAAAAGGGGGGAAAAATAATAATAATAAAAAATAATAATAATAATAATTTTGATGCACCCCCAAATAAAATTACACACTGAGACTTCAATAAGTACAATGAAATGAACGTGAAGGTACATTATTATAAGTGAAATGTATGTAAGTGTCAGAAGTGACGAGCGTGAAATAAACACAATCCAATCTGCAGTCATACTTATAGGAACCACAAATCCCAGCCTGCCTGACGGAGAGCGTTCAGGAGAAGGGTCATGCTTGAATTTTAGAACCATTTCCAGCCCTTAGCTTGCCCCTATCCAATAATAGTGCCCCTAGTGGCCATAAGGGCACTCACATTGGATGGTGGGCTGCCAGGGGTGGGGCTAATTCTAAAATTGGAGCTCAAGCAGATTTAAAAAAAAAAAAAATTCAATCTTTTACGACTTTTTTTTTTTTTTAGGTTTTAGTATAGAGTTCAAAGTGACTTAAGCTTTTATTTTTACAATTTTTTAGGTCTTCGTTTTTTTTTGTTTTTAAGATTTTAGTACGGAGTTCAGAGTGATTTAGCCATAGAAAGCTTTTATTTGTTTCCAATTTATTTTAATTTTTTTGTAGGTTTTAGTAAGGAGTTCCCAGTGATTTGGCCATGGAAAGCTTTTATATTTTCCAATTTTTTAGGTCTTTTTTATTTCTTTAGGTTTCAGTGAGGAGTTCAGAGGAATTTAGGGCCAGATTGACGTAGATGAGCGGCGGCGTAACGTATCGTAATTTTTCATCGCAAGTGCCTGATTCACCAAGCACTTGCCATGAAAACTACGCCGGCGGCCTCCGGCGCAAGGCGGGCCAATTCAAATGGGCGTGTGCCATTTAAATTAGGCGCGCTCCCGCGCCGGACCTACCGCGCATGCTCCGTTTCCGAACTCGCGACGTGCTTTGCGCGAAGTGACGTCATTTTTCGAACGGCGACGCGCGGATCGTAATTCCGTATTCCCGGACGGCTTACGCAAACGACGTTATTTTTTAAATTTCGACGCGGGAACGACGGCCATACTTTATACAGCAATACGATTGCTGTGTAAAGTCAAGGCACCAAAAAAAACTAACTAACTTTGCGACTGGAAACTAGAGTAGCGGCGACGTAGCGAACGCGAAAAACTGTCGTGGATCGCCGTAACTCCTAATTTGCATACCCGACGCTGGTTTACGACGCAAACTCCCCCCAGCGGCGGCCACAGTACTGCATCCTAAGATCCGACAGTGTAAAACAATTACACCTGTCGGATTTTATGGCTATCTATGCGTAACTGAGTCGCATAGATAGAACAACAGATACGACGGCGTATCAGGAGAAACGCCGTCGTATCTGCTCTGTGAATCTGGCCCTTAGCCATTAAAAGCTTTTCTTTGTTCCTATTTTTTAAATCAATTTTTTGTAGGTTTTACTAAGGAGTTCAGAGTGATTTGGCCATAGGAAGGTGAACCTTAGTAATCCTTTATGTTACTGGTCGCTTCCTGTATATGCAGGGCCGAACTTACCATTGGGCCCCGCCCAATAGGGGGCCCCGGGAGGAGGAAGCAGGAAGAGCCATGCCGCTGCTGATGAAGAGGTAAGAAGTCCCCTTCCCCCCCCCCCCCAACAACTACGATCGGCGCCCCCCCCCCCCCCCAACAACTTTGATCAGCTTCGATCTCGACGGCCCCGCCCCCCCTCAACAACTTCGTTCATTTTCGACCCCCCCCCCCCAGCTTCTCGGCTCCAGGGGGGCCCTCAATCAACACTCAAGCCCAGGGGCCCCCACCACCCTAAGTCCTGCCCTGTGTATATGGATTCATCGGGTAGTGTGCGGGTATTCCGTCACTTCCTCGATGCCGCAATGTCTCCTGAGAGCTTTTGTCATTGTTCCCAGGAGACATTGCGGAGGTCTGCCGCCAGTTATCGCGGGATCTAGAAATAACTTGCTTGCGTAACATAAAGGATTACTAAGGTACAGTGGATCGAAAAAAAAAAAAACATGCGGTTTAGTAATTATGCATATGAGCGTATCATTTTTTTTTGGTAGGGGAGTGGATCTTGGGTGGGAGTTCCCACACTTTTTCCCCCAGGACTTGACCCCAGGTAATGTCCCATAGATATTACCCCTGCAGCATTGGTCCAAGCCTGTGGAAAGGGAATTCACCTTGAAGGTGGCACCGATTTGTGTATTTAGTCCTCCTGTATGGGGCCCAGGTCAGCAGAGGGGCCCAGGCAGCAGGTTGAATGGGATGTGGGCAGGGAGGGTGATTGTGGTGGCGGGGGGCAATCCCCCTGTATGACTCTCTCTGCAGCAGCTGAAAGCCGGCTTCTTCTCTTCTCACTCTTGCTGTGTTTCAGCTGCTGCAGAGAGAGCCATACAGGGGATTGGTTCCAGTAACCCCCCCCACCCCCACTGCAATGATCACCTTCCCTGTGCATCATATGTTTTTCCTCTGCTGTCCAGCCCCCCCCCCCCCCCCTGCACGGCTCTGTGAGTGAATTTACATGCAGAGCAGTGGCTCAGGAGAGAGCCTGCTTGGGTGCCCCCACAGTAAGCTGTTTGCTCTGGGGGGCACTGGGCAGGAGGGTGGAGCCAGGAGTGCTGGCGGGCGGGGACCTGAGAAAAAGAGGATCCAGGCTGCCCTGTGCAAACCTACTGCACAGAGGAAGCAAGTATAATTTTTTATTTTTTTTTAACCAATCCTTTAACCACCTACTGCCCGCGCTAAAGTCAAATGACTGCCACAGAGCTGGCCTTAATTGCCGGGACCCTTACCACGTGATCAGCTGTCGCCCATATGGCAGCTGATCACGTGATGTAAATAGAAGATCGGTAATCTTTTTTTTCCCTCACGCTAACAGCGTGAGGAGAAAGAAAACATTCGCCGGCTTCTGTCAGAGGACACCTATCAGTACCCACCAGTGGCACCTACCAGTGCCCCCTATCAATGCCCATCAGTGCCTCTTCATCAGTGCTACAAATCAGTCACGTAGCTTGCGGCAGGGGAGCGTGTGCGCGCGCGCCCTCACAGTGGCAAATACAAAGGGACGCACAGGTACGCCCCTTTGCGCAGCCGTGCTATTCTGCCGACCTAAATGTTGGTGCCGTGGTTGGCAAGTGATTAATGCAAACAATGTACACAGCGCTTTATATACATCGTACATTCCCATCAGTCTCTGTATATAATATACTCAAAGGGGCAGATCCACAAAAATCTGCCCCGGCGCAGCGTATCTGAGATACGCTACGCCGCCGTAACTTACTTTTTTTGGTTTAAATCCTGAAAGAATTTGCGCCGTAAGTTACGGCGGCGTAGTGTATCTCTCGCGGCGTAACGGCGCCTAATTCAAATCGGCGAGTAGGGGGGCGTGTTTCATTTAAATGAAGCGCGTCCCCGCGCCGAATGAACTGCGCATGCGCCGTCCCTAAATTTCCCGCTGTGCATTGCGCTAAATGACGTCACAAAGACGTCATTGTTTTGACTTGGACGTAAATTACATCCAGCCCGATTCACGGACGACTTACGGAAGCGAAAACATTTTTTTTAAATTATACGCGGGAACGACGGCCATACTTAACATTGAGTACGCCAGGAAATAGCAGCTTTAACTATACGCCGGAAAAAGCAGACTAGAGACGACGTAAAAAAATGCGACAGCCACTCGTACGTTCGTGGATCGTCGGAAATAGCTAATTTGCATACTCGACGCGGAAAACGACGGGAACGCCACCCAGCGGACGCCGAAGAATTGCATCTAAGATCCGAAGACGTACACCTGTCGGATCCAGATGCCGTCGTATCTTGTTTTGAGGATTCAAACTAAAGATACGACGCGGGAAATTTGAAAGTACGCCGGTGTATCACTAGATACGCCGGCGTACTCGCTCTGTGGATCTGCCCCATACTGTACATTATAGCGCAGTTACATTATTTGGCCAAATTATATCCGAATGTTACTTAGTAACGTTTTTCTTTTTTTCTCTTTTTAATTAGAGCGATCCAAAAACTTGGCTCACCACAGGGAACGACACCGACAGTCTTTTTTTTTCTCCATTACGATCGGCACAAGCGGTGCATTCGAGGTGATGCGGCGACAGCTGATTTGGAGATTGGTGGGAAAGTTTCCCCCCCAACAGCTGTCTGCAGGTCTCATGACTTTTTCGGCAGGCGGCGGGAAGGTGTGAAAAGCTGTCAAAGAAAAAGATTGTCCTCCCAACCTTCTCTCCACAGCGGGAGCGGAGAGGTGAACCGCCTTCGGCAGAAGTCACAGGTGAATGGCGAGGAAGGATTTTTTTTTTATAGAAGTAACGGGAAATGATTTAACCGCTTGCCGACCACCGCCTGCAGATATACGCCGTCAGAATTGCGCGGCTGCGCAAAGCAACGTACCCAAGGGGTGACAACTCATGGGGCCCCCGGGCAATAGGAGATTATGAGGCCCCCGTGCAATAGGAGATTTTGGGGCCCCCCGGGCAATAGGAGATTATGGGGCCACACAGTGTATACACACACACATACAGTATACATACACAGACACACAATACACACACACAGTATACAGAATACACACACACACACACACTGAAAAGGTACCGGAGAGGCGGGGCAGCTATAATCTTAGGATTAAAAAAAAATAAGATTTTTACATACAGTCTCTGGTTTTACTGAGGCTGGCACCCCTGATGGGGCCCCCTAGTGGCATGGGGCCCTTGGGCAGTGCCCGAAATGGTCAGTCCGCCCCTGAATGTACCTGTAGGTTGGTTTGAATTTTCCGCTGTGCGGGCGCCCGCGCACCCCTCGAGCAAGTTCCGGGACTCAATGTCCGCCGGGTGCCCGCGATCGTGTCAAGGAGCTGCAGAATGGGGAGATGCATATGTAAACAAGGCATCTCCCTGTTCTGCCTAGTGACAGGACACTGATCTACTGTTCCCTGTCATCAGGAGCAGCGATCAGTGTCGTGTCCCTTGTAGCCAATTCCCCCCTACAGTTAAAATCACTCTCTAGGACACACTTAACCCCTTCCTCGCCCCCGCGCAATTGTCAGTTAAAGCGACGCAAAAAGTGGCCCGGTCATTTGGCAGCCAAATGGTCTGGGGCTAGGTCAGGTGGCGCCTAGATTGCGCTTATTGTTTGTACCCTGCAGTACTTCATTATCAACTTCTCGTTTTGTTTTTATGCCTGGTGGGGCTGTTTTTTTCCCATCTCCAAGACCCCCTTTGCTTTGTATGGAGAGTTTCCGAGGATTAAGGAAAGGGATGGGCGGCACTCAGGAGGAGATCCAAAATAGTAATCCTTTATGAAATACATATACAGAGCTGTAAAACAGCCTACGCATTTCGGACGTTAGTCCTTAGCCATGACTAAGGACCAACGTCTGAAACGCGTAGGGTTTTTATAGCCCTGTGTGTGTATTTAATAAAGGAATTGTGAAAGATCAGCTGCGGAGATGATTTGTGTCTCACCTTTTACTGCTGTAGGTCGGTTGGCACCTGTGGTTTCACAAGCTTGTGTTCAGCTCTTGCTGCACTCAGCAGCTATGGGTTTCGCCGGCTTCACCTGATGCTTAACATATCTTTCCTTCCTGCTACTTCCTGTCCAGCCCCCCACGTGCCTCCCTATTTGAATTCCACTCAGACCAGTTTCTGGTTGCTTGAGCAACATTTGTTCCTGAGCGCCTTTCGTGCAAACCTTCCTCACCTGACTTCTCGTGAACTGATCTCTTGCGTACCGACTTGTCTAGTTCTCCTTAAACGTTGCCTGCTGCCCACCCTGACCTTGGCTCGCTATCCGGCTCTCCTTTTTCTCCATCTCTCCATCCATCTGTGTCTGACATTGTCTTCTGGTACTCTCGTGACATGGGGTCAGCATGTGTTGGGGGCCCTGGCAGAATACCGGCTGGCCCTTAGATTCCACGTCCTGGGGGATCCTGTGTCACCAGCTCGCCTGTGGACCTACACCAGTAGCACTATGACAGGAATACTATTTTGGATGTCATCCTGAGTGCTGACCCTCCCTTTACTTATCCTGGGACGTTGGAGGTGTCAAGAGCCTCAAGGTCTAAGCACCGGGAGGAGCTTTTATGTGGGAAGGTTGGAGCGCCTATACACATGTTTTCCTAAGAGTTTCCGAGGAGTCCTTCCCATCTTATCAGATCATTAGATCACAGCGTGTATGACCCACGTATGACCCAGCACATTATTAGAGCCTGTTTTTTTTATTATATATAGAGTGTCATACTTGGAGCACTTCAGCACTTTATATATATATATAAGGGGCCGGATTCAGAGAGAATTTACGCCAGCGTATCCATAGATACGCCACGTAAATTCAAATCTGCGCCGGCGTATCTTCTTTCTGTATTCAGAAAGCTCGATACGCCAACATTAGCCTAAGATACGACTGCCATAAGTCTCTTACGCGGTCGTATCTTAGGGTGTATTCTCACGCTGGCCGCTAGGTGGCGCTCCCGTCGTTTTCAGCGTAGAGTATACAAATTACCTAGTTACGCCGATTCACAAACGTATTTTGGCAAAAGAAAACGCTATGTCTGACGCAAACCCAACACATCACATCACCCAAAGAACACCGGGCCAGATTCAGAAAGAATTATGTTGCTCCACGGCAGCGTAACATATCACATTTACGTTACACCGCTGCAGGTTTACTAGTCATTTGCATATTCTACGCCGACCGCAATGGCCTCGCCACCTAGCGGCCGGCATAGAATTGCATTCCTAAGATCCGACAGTGTAAGTCAATTACACCTGTCGGATCTTATGGCTATCTATGCGTAACTGATTATATGAATCAGTCGCATAGTTAGGACGGGCGGATCACAGAGATACGACGGCGTATCAGGAGATACGCCGTTGTATCTCTTCTGTGAATCTGGCCCACCATTCCCACCGTGAAACATGGTGGTGGCAGCATCATGCTGTGGGAATGTTTTTCAGCAGTCGGGACTGGGAAACTGGTCAGAGTTGAGGGGAAGATGGAGGGTGATAAATACAGGGATATTCTTGAGCAAAACCTGTAGCACTCTGTGTGTGATTTGAGGCTAGAACGGAGGTTCACCTTCCAGCAGGACAATCACCCCAAACACACTGCTAAAGCAACACTTGAGGGGTTTAAGGGGAACATGTAAATGTGTTGGAATGGCCTAGTCAAAGCCCAGACCTCAATCCAATAGAAAATCTGTGGTCAGACTTAAAGATTGCTGTTCACAAGGGAAAACCATCCAACTTGAAGGAGAAGCAGTTCTGCAAGGAGGAGGAATGGGGCAAAGATCCCAGTGGTGAGATACGGCAAGATCATAGAGACTAATCCAAGGAGACTCGGAGCTGTGATAGGTGGCTCTACAAAGTATTGAATTTAGGGGGGGGGGGGGGTGAATACTTATGCACATTGACTTTTTCTGTTATTTTGTCCTATTTGTTGTCTGCTTCACAATAATAATAAAAACAAACTTCCTAGTTGTGGGCGTGTTCTGTAATATAAATGATGCGAATCCTCAAACAATCCGTGTTACTTCCAGGTTGTGAGGCAACAAAACACCAAAAATGGCAAGGGGGGTGAATACTTTTGCAAGGCACTGTATCCCCCCCCGTCAGCCACAATGTGGAAAGGCTGATTTGATATGTATAGTTTTAGCAATTAAAGCATATTAGGAAAAAAAAATCTGGTTTTAAAGGGAATAACAATAATCAGATATTCTAGAAGATTCTATGAAATGTACATCGAGAATCTCCCGCATTTCAGGACTGTGGAGAGTTGTGTGGATGATTTATCAGTGTGGAGGAACGCGTCGGAGAGGTGTCGGGGGAATGTCTGGGAAGCGGCCATTCTTCCCATCTCACCGTCTTCCTACTACATCTACTGACAGCACAATTCCCCGACATCCATTTAATATTGATGGCCGTCACTTTTATTTCAACAGGAAGAGAACCAAAGGAGAAAACAGAACTCGAAAATCGATGCTGGAGGAGCCCCTATAGGCATTGTTTTCATGTACCGTGATTGGACGCAACGCGTCATCTCAGGGGAACCCCTACTGCGGAAAACAAATATTACAGCTTATGGGCAGCACAGTGGTGTAGTGGTTAGCACTTTCACCTGGCAGCAATCTCATCACCACATCTCATCACCATATCCCATATTTCATATCCATATCTCATCACCATATCTCATATCCATATCTCATATCTCATCACCATATCTCATATCTCATCACCATATCTCATATCTCATCACCATATCTCATATCTCATCACCATATCTCATCACCATATCTCATCACCATATCTCATCACCATATCTCATATCTCATCACCATATCTCATCACCATATCTCATCATCATATCTCATATCTCATTACCATATCTCATATCTCATCACCATATCTCATCGCCATATCTCATATCTCATCACCATATCTCATATCTCATCACCATATCTCATCGCCATATCTCATATCTCATCACCATATCTCATATCTCATCACCATATCTGATCACCATATCTCATATCTCATCACCATATCCCATCACCATATCTCATATCTCATCACCATATCTGATCACCATATCTCATATCTCATCACCATATCTCATCGCCATATCTCATATCTCATCACCATATCTCATCGCCATATCTCATATCTCATCACCATATCTCATCACCACATCTCATATCTCATCACCATATCTGATCACCATATCTCATAACCATATCCCATCACCATATCTCATATCTCATCACCATATCTCATCACCACATCTCATCACCATATCTCATATCTCATCACTATATCTCATCACCATATATAATATCCATATCTCATCACCATATATAATATCCATATCTCATCACCATATCTCATCACCATATCTCATCACCATATCTCATATCTCATCACCATATATAATATCCATATCTCATCACCATATCTCATCACCATATCTCATATCTCATCACCATATCCCATCGCCATATGTCATATCTCATATTTCATCACCATATATAATATCCATATCTCATCACCATATCTCATCACCATATCTCATATCTCATCACCATATCTCATATCTCATCACCATATCCCATCGCCATATGTCATATCTCATATTTCATCACCATTTACCATATCTCATATCCATACACCATATCCATATCTCATCACTATATCCAATCACCATATCTCATATCTCATCACCATATCCCATATCTCATCCCCATATCTCATATCTCATCACCATATCTCATATCTCATCACCATATCTCATATTTCATATTTCATATCCATATCTCATCTCCCATCACCATATCTCATCACCACATCTCATATCTCATCACCATATCTCATCACCATATCTCATATCTCATCACCATATCTCATATCTCATCACCATATCTCATCACCATATCTCATATCTCATCACCATATCTCATATCTCATCACCATATCTCATATCTCATCACCATATCTCATATCTCATCTCCATATCTCATCACCATATCTCATATCTCATCACCATATCTCATATCTCATCTCCATATCTCATCACCATATCTCATATCTCATCACCATATCTCATATCTCATCTCCATATCTCATATCTCATCTCCATATCTCATCTCCATATCTCATATCTCATCACCATATCTCATCACCATATGCATATCTCATCACCATATCTCATATCTCATCACCATATCTCATCACCATATCTCATATCTCATCACCATATCTCATATCTCATCACCATATCTCATATCTCATCACCATATCTCATATCTCATCTCCATATCTCATCACCATATCTCATATCTCATCACCATATCTCATATCTCATCTCCATATCTCATCACCATATCTCATATCTCATCACCATATCTCATATCTCATCTCCATATCTCATCACCATATCTCATATCTCATCACCATATCTCATATCTCATCTCCATATCTCATATCTCATCTCCATATCTCATATCTCATCTCCATATCTCATCTCCATATCTCATATCTCATCACCATATCTCATCACCATATCTCATATCTCATCACCATATCTCATATCTCATCACCATATCTCATCACCATATCTCATATTTCATATCCATATCTCATATCTCATCACCATATATAATATCCAAATCTCATATCGCATATCTCATCACCATATAAAATATCCATATCACCATATTCCATCACCATATCTCACATCTTATCACAACATCTCATCGCCATATGTCATATCTCATATTTCATCACCATTTACCATATCTTATATCCATATCTCATATCCATACACCATATCAATATCTCATCACCATTTACCATATCCATATCACCATATTTCATATCCATATCTCATCACCATATCTCATCACCATATGTCATCACCATATCTCATCACCATATCTCATATCTCATCACCATATATAATATCCATTTCCTCACATTGTATAGTCAGATCTGCTGCATCTGTGGAAACAGAAGACTGAAGCCCTGTACACACGGTCGGGATTCTCGTCAGGAAAAAAAGATGACAAAGAAGACATAAGATGATATACAAGGTGTAGATCTGTGTGGGGCGGCCCCAGAGATCCAAACCGGACCAGTCAGACCCAATGGGAGCCGTAGGATCCTTCCTTGGTGAATGTGCCTCCAAGGCCCCATATGTGTAAAGGTGTATGTCTATAGGGTAGAGGTTGTATTGTAGAGATTGTTGGGGGATGTTGGCAAGCACCCAGGGCAGCCATCAGGAATTATGGGGCCCCTTACGCTGCCGCCTGAAATTGAGAAGGGGGGGGGCTTCTGCCGCAAATTTTACAAAAAAAATAAGAAATAAAGATAAATATATATTAAAAAAAAGGGGGGTAGCCATATATATATATATATATATATATATATATATATATATATATATATATATATATATATATATATATATATATATATATATATATATATATATATATTTTTTTTTTTTTTTTTTTTATATATATATATTTTTTTCGTTTTTTATTAAAGGGAATTTTTTTTTTTTAGAGGTCCGGAGTTCCCCAGGGGCCCAGATGACAACCCCCCATTTTTTCATATTTTTTTATTAAAAAAAAAGCGTTTTTATATATAAAAAAATTATATATATATATATATATATATTATATATATATATATATATATATATATATATATATATATATATATATATATATATATATATATATATATATATATAGAAATAAAAAATATATAAAAAAAAAAAATTTTATTTATAAAAAAAAATGAAAAAAAGGGGGGTTGTCATCCGGGCCCCTGGGGAACTCCGGACCTCTAAAAAAAAAAAATTGGCCCTTTAATAAAAAACAAAATAAAAATATATTTAAAAAAATATATTTTTTTTATAAAAAATGAATACAAATGGTTAATATACTGTACAAATTTTAACCACTTAAGGACCGACCCCTTTAGATATACGTCGGCGGAATGGCAAAAGGCGCGTACAGGTACGTCGCCTTTAGGATGCAGCTGTGTGGTCGCGCACGCGCGCTGGCACCGGCACGCTCGCGACCCTGCTGCCTTTCCCGTGAGTTGGCCCGCAGGTCCCGTGATCCCCGCCATCATCTCACGGAGGTATAGAGCGGGAAGTCGCTCGTGCAAACAAGCATCTCCCCACTTTGCCTAGTGACAATGACACTGATCTCCGCTCCGTGTACTCGGAGTGGACATCAGTGTCATGTGACACACAGCCCACCCACCCCCCTACAGTAAGAAACACTCAATAGGGAACACTTAACCCCTACAGCGCCACCTAGGGGTTAACCCCTTCACTACCAGTGTCATTTTCACAGTAACCAGTGCATTTTTATAGCACTGATTGCTGTAAAAATGACAATGGTCCCAAAAATGTGCCAAAAGTGTCCAATGTGTCCGCCATAATGTCGCAGTCACGATAAAAATCGCAGATCGCCGCAATTACTAGTAAAAAAAACAAATAATAAAAATGCTATAAAACTATCCCCTATTTTGTATACACTATGGCCCAGATTCACGTAGCTCGGCGCATCTTTGTGCCGGCTTAGCGCATCTCATATGCGCTATGCCGACGTAACATTGAGAGGCAAGCTGCGTATTCACAAAGCGTAACGTAACTTGGCCGGTGTAAGCCCGCCTAATTCAAAGTAGGAAGGTAGTGGGCGTGATCCATGTAAATTAACCGTGACCCCATATAAATGAATGGCCGAACGAACGGCGCATGCGCGCGCATGCTCAGAATCACGTCGCATATACTCCCTAAGATATGACGGCTCAATGCCTACGACGTGAACGTAACCTACGCCCAGCCCCATTCACGTACGACTTACGTAAACGGCGTAAAATACGACGCTGTTCCCGCGCCCATACCTTAACATGGATTGCCCCTGCTTTATGAGGGGTAAACTTATGCCGGACGTACGCCTTACGTAAACGGCGTAGATTACAGCGACGGGCGCAAGTACGTTTGTTAATTGGCGTATATAGGTCATTTACATATTCGACGCGTAAATATGCGCCCAAGATACGACGGCAAAGGAGACTTACGTCGATCGGATGGGGCCGAAATTCAGGCGTATCTTCTTTTAAGAATTAGGCGCATAGATACAACGGCGCATCTGTGGACTTTACGTGGCGTATCAATAGATACGTTGGCGTAAGTCGTACATGAATCTGGGCCTATAACTTTTGTGCAAACCAATCAATAAAGTGCTTATTGTGATTTTTTTTACCAAAAATATGTAGAAGCCCAAGTTAGGTTACGCTACCTAAACTACGGCCTAAACTGAGGAAAAAAAATAAATTAATTATATATATTTTTTGGGGGGATATTTATTGTAGCAAAAAGTTAAAAATATTGCTTTTTTTTCAAAATTGTCGCTCTATTTTTGTTTATAGCGTAAAAAAAAAACGCAGAGGTGATCAAATACCACCAAAATAAATCTCTATTTGTGGGGGAAAAAAGGGAGCCACGTCGCGCGACCGCGCAATTGTCAATTAAAGCGACGCAGTGCCGAATCGCAAAAAGTGGCCCGGTCATTGACCAGCAAAATGGTCCGGGGGGTGAAGTGGTTAAGATCCAGAATTGTGGTTCAAGTAATAAAAAAATAAAAACAGCATTTTTTTAACTGATTTTCCTGGCAAGTCCTATATATTCAGTATATATGGAATTACGTTACTTCTTTTTTTTTACATGATGTTCAGCACACACACATATAAATATATATATTTGGTAGCCTCCAACAATGTGGGTCATATTACCTCCTCTGCGCAGAGCTCTGTAACCTCTGAGATTCAGGCTAAATTTAGGTTTTTCTTTCAAGAGACCTTCTTCTTCTTCTACGCGTTCCGTCCCTAAAAAATGCTCCGCTCAAGTCCCAGGCAGACTCCAGGAAGACACTTCAAAAGGTCATTTTCTTCTGTTCACTTTACATTCAGCCAGCAGAAGTATAAATCAACCGTGACTGGTGCTAAAAATGTGTATTGTCCTACTTGACTCTGAATAAGGGAATCAACGCGGAGATTTCTATTTATAAAAAGAAATTGCTGCTGCTTGACCCCGTCACCCCGATTCCCGAGTGTTCTCATAATTAAATGGGGGCTACAGGTAGAATTAGACACTGATTGACTTGAAATCAAACTACAGAATATATATATATATATATATATATATATATATATATATATATATATATATATATATATATATATATATATATATATAATATTATTTTTTATATATTTTTTATATATTATATTATTTTTTAAATAAAAAAAAAAAAATAATAATATATATTACAAAATATATATATATATATATATATATATAGATATAGATATATATATCTATATATATATAGATATAGATATATATATATATATATATATATATATATATATATATATATATATATATATATATATATATATATATATATATATATAGATCTATATCTATATATCTATATATATATCTATATCTATATTTATATATATATATATATATATATATATATATATATATATATATATATATACACACAGTACAAATATATATATATATATATATATATATATATATATATATATGTATACACTGTATATAGATTTACACTGTTATACAAGCTGTACACTCACTACTTTACATTGTAGCAAAGTGTCATTTCTTCAGTGTTGTCCGGTGTTAATTTTATGCAGCAAATTGTGAGGGGGGACAGCAGCAGAACAGAGGGGGGACAGCAGCAGAACAGAGGGGCACAGCAGCAGAACGGAGGGGGGACAGCAGCAGAACGGAGGGGGACAGCAGCAGAATGGAGGGGGGACAGCAGCAGAACAGAGGGGCACAGCAGCAGAACGGAGGGGGGACAGCAGCAGAACGGAGGGGGACAGCAGCAGAACAGAGGGGGGACAGCAGCAGAACAGAGGGGCACAGCAGCAGAACGGAGGGGGGACAGCAGCAGAATGGAGGGGGACAGCAGCAGAATGGAGGGGGGACAGCAGCAGAACAGAGGGGCACAGCAGCAGAACGGAGGGGGGACAGCAGCAGAACGGAGGGGGACAGCAGCAGAACGGAGGGGGGACAGCAGCAGAACAGAGGGGGGACAGCAGCAGAACAGAGGGGGGACAGCAGCAGAACAGAGGGGGGACAGCAGCAGAACAGAGGGGGGACAGCAGCAGAACGGAGGGGGGACAGCAGCAGAACGGAGGGGGGACAGCAGCAGAACAGAGGGGGACAGCAGCAGAACAGAGGGGGGACAGCAGGAGAACAGAGGGGGGCAGCAGCAGAACAGAGGGGGACAGCAGCAGAACAGTGGGGGACAGCAGCAGAACGGAGGGGGGACAGCAGCAGAACGGACGGGGGACAGCAGCAGAACGAAGGGGGGACAGCAGCAGAACAGAGGGGGACAGCAGCAGAACGGAGGGGGGACAGCAGCAGAACAGAGGGGGGCAGCAGCAGAACAGAGGGGGACAGCAGCAGAACAGAGGGGGACAGCAGCAGAATGGAGGAGGGACAGCAGCAGAACAGAGGGGGACAGCAGCAGAACAGAGGGGGGACAGAAGCAGAACGGAGGGGGACAGCAGCAGAAAAGAGGGGGGACAGAAGCAGAACGGAGAGGGACACTGAGGAAAAAAGGAGGGGGACAGCAGAACGGAGGGGGCATAGAGGGGGACACAGAGGAGGACTGGGGACAGTTATCGGTGATCGTGTGTGAGGGAGTTACAAGCACGGATCACCGCTGTATAGATTTCACTAAAGCAGCTGAAAGCCGCGGGGGAGAAGCTTGTAACTCCCCCACAATCACCGCTGACTGTCCAGGTATCGGGTGAAGCATCGGGAGCATTTGCCCGAGTACGAGGGCAAATTCTCGGTATCGGTGCCAATATCAATACTAGTATCGGTATCGGGACAACCCTAGTTTAATATTTTTACAATAAAATTTGACGTTTTATAAATACTTTGTTGTTATGTTTATGGTCGTTACCCTCTGACTGAGAGAGATGTGGATCACATAAACACGCGACAAGACTTACAACATAAATAGACCTGAAGTGTGCCTTGGTGGTCTGGTCAGTATGCCAAGAAAAGGGGGCATACCCAAGTTAAGTAATGGGTAGTTAATTGAAGAAGGATATGCTGAGACAGGGGTCAAGTCCTGGGGAAAAAAGTGTGGGAACTCCCACCCAAGATCCACTCCCCCACCAAAAAAATAAACAATTATGGGGGGTGCGGAGTGTATGGGGTGGGTAGTATCAAATACACCACTGGCCACTGATGCATTGGTGACCAGTGGCAGGTAATTAACCCCTTTGTGCTGCATTAGTGACACCAGTGTCAGTGTTTATGAACCCTTTCATGCTGCACCAAATAGGGGTAATAAACACTGACACTGGTGTCACCAATGCATCAGTGGAAGTACATTAACCCCCTCATTGCTGAATACCATTGTAAATTAACCCCCCCCCCCCAAGAAGCAAAAACGTCAGACAGTTAACATAGCTAAGCCACTGTGATACAACACTGTCTTAGGTAGGTTAGGTCTCCACAACTGCACCTCTGGGCCCCTTTACATTACACAGCACCCTGCATCTCTGGACCCCTTTACATTACACAGCACCCTGCATCTCTGGGCCCCTTTACATTACACAGCACCCTGCACCTCTGGGTCCCTTTACATTACACAGCACCCTCCACCTCTGGGCCCCTTTACATTACACAGCACCCTGCACCTCTGGGCCCCTTTACATTACACAGCACCCTGCACCTCTGGACCCCTTTACATTACACAGCACCCTGCATCTCTGGACCCCTTTACATTACACAGCACCCTGCATCTCTGGGCCCCTTTACATTACACAGCACCCTGCATCTCTGGGTCTCTTTACATTACACAGCACCTTGCACCTCTGGGCCCCTTTACATTACACAGCACCCTGCACCTCTGGACCCCTTTACATTACACAGCACCCTGCACCTCTGGGCCCCTTTACATTACACAGCACCCTGCATCTCTGGGTCTCTTTACGTTACACAGCACCTTGCACCTCTGGGCCCCTTTACATTACACAGCACCCTGCACCTCTGGGTCCCTTTACATTACACAGCACCCTCCACCTCTGGGCCCCTTTACATTACACAGCACCCTGCACCTCTGGGCCCCTTTACATTACACAGCACCCTGCACCTCTGGGCCCCTTTACATTACACAGCACCCTGCACCACTGGACCCCTTACATTACACAGCACCCTGCACCTCTGGACCCCTTTACATTACACAGCACCCTGCACCTCTGGGCCCCTTTACATTACACAGCACCCTGCATCTCTGGGTCTCTTTACGTTACACAGCACCTTGCACCTCTGGGCCCCTTTACATTACACAGCACCCTGCACCTCTGGGCCCCTTTACATTACACAGCACCCTGCACCTCTGGGCCCCTTTACATTACACAGCACCCTGCACCTCTGGGCCCCTTTACATTACACAGCACCCTGCACCTCTGGGCCCCTTTACATACATTACACAGCACCTTGCACCTCTGGACCCCTTTACATCACATAGCACCCTGCACCTCTGGACCCCTTTACATTACACAGCACCCTGCACCTCTGGGCCCCTTTACATTACACAGCACCCTGCACCTCTGGGCCCCTTTACATTACACAGCACCCTGCACCTCTGGACCCCTTTACATTACACAGCACCCTGCACCTCTGGGCCCCTTTACATTACACAGCACCCTGCATCTCTGGGTCTCTTTACGTTACACAGCACCTTGCACCTCTGGGCCCCTTTACATTACACAGCACCCTGCACCTCTGGGTCCCTTTACATTACACAGCACCCTGCACCTCTGGGCCCCTTTACATTACACAGCACCCTGCACCTCTGGGCCCCTTTACATTACACAGCACCCTGCACCTCTGGGCCCCTTTACATTACACAGCACCCTGCACCACTGGACCCCTTACATTACACAGCACCCTGCACCTCTGGGCCCCTTTACATTACACAGCACCCTGCATCTCTGGGCCCCTTTACATTACACAGCACCCTGCATCTCTGGGCCCCTTTACATTACACAGCACCCTGCATCTCTGGGTCTCTTTACATTACACAGCACCCTGCACCTCTGGACCCCTTTACATTACACAGTACCCTGCATCTCTGGACCCCTTTACATTACACAGCACCCTGCATCTCTGGGCCCCTTTACATTACACAGCACCCTGCATCTCTGGGTCTCTTTACATTACACAGCACCCTCCACCTCTGGGCCCCTTTACATTACACAGCACCCTGCACCTCTGGGCCCCTTTACATTACACAGCACCCTGCACCTCTGGGCCCCTTTACATTACACAGCACCCTGCACCACTGGACCCCTTACATTACACAGCACCCTGCACCTCTGGACCCCTTTACATTACACAGCACCCTGCACCTCTGGGCCCCTTTACATTACACAGCACCCTGCATCTCTGGGTCTCTTTACGTTACACAGCACCTTGCACCTCTGGGCCCCTTTACATTACACAGCACCCTGCACCTCTGGGCCCCTTTACATTACACAGCACCCTGCACCTCTGGGCCCCTTTACATTACACAGCACCCTGCACCTCTGGGCCCCTTTACATTACACAGCACCCTGCACCTCTGGGCCCCTTTACATACATTACACAGCACCTTGCACCTCTGGACCCCTTTACATCACATAGCACCCTGCACCTCTGGACCCCTTTACATTACACAGCACCCTGCACCTCTGGGCCCCTTTACATTACACAGCACCCTGCACCTCTGGGCCCCTTTACATTACACAGCACCCTGCACCTCTGGACCCCTTTACATTACACAGCACCCTGCACCTCTGGGCCCCTTTACATTACACAGCACCCTGCATCTCTGGGTCTCTTTACGTTACACAGCACCTTGCACCTCTGGGCCCCTTTACATTACACAGCACCCTGCACCTCTGGGTCCCTTTACATTACACAGCACCCTGCACCTCTGGGCCCCTTTACATTACACAGCACCCTGCACCTCTGGGCCCCTTTACATTACACAGCACCCTGCACCTCTGGGCCCCTTTACATTACACAGCACCCTGCACCACTGGACCCCTTACATTACACAGCACCCTGCACCTCTGGGCCCCTTTACATTACACAGCACCCTGCATCTCTGGGCCCCTTTACATTACACAGCACCCTGCATCTCTGGGCCCCTTTACATTACACAGCACCCTGCATCTCTGGGTCTCTTTACATTACACAGCACCCTGCACCTCTGGACCCCTTTACATTACACAGTACCCTGCATCTCTGGACCCCTTTACATTACACAGCACCCTGCATCTCTGGGCCCCTTTACATTACACAGCACCCTGCATCTCTGGGTCTCTTTACATTACACAGCACCCTGCACCTCTGGACCCCTTTACATTACACAGCACCCTGCACCTCTGGGCCCCTTTACATTACACAGCACCCTGCACCTCTGGGCCCCTTTACATTACACAGCACCCTGCACCTCTGGACCCCTTTACATTACACAGCACCCTGCACCTCTGGGCCCCTTTACATTACACAGCACCCTGCATCTCTGGGTCTCTTTACATTACACAGCACCTTGCACCTCTGGGCCCCTTTACATTACACAGCACCCTGCACCTCTGGGCCCCTTTACATTACACAGCACCCTGCACCTCTGGGCCCCTTTACATACATTACACAGCACCTTGCACCTCTGGACCCCTTTACATCACATAGCACCCTGCACCTCTGGACCCCTTTACATTACACAGCACCCTGCACCTCTGGGCCCCTTTACATTACACAGCACCCTGCACCTCTGGGCCCCTTTACATTACACAGCACCCTGCACCTCTGGACCCCTTTACATTACACAGCACCCTGCACCTCTGGGCCCCTTTACATTACACAGCACCCTGCATCTCTGGGTCTCTTTACGTTACACAGCACCTTGCACCTCTGGGCCCCTTTACATTACACAGCACCCTGCACCTCTGGGCCCCTTTACATTACACAGCACCCTGCACCTCTGGGCCCCTTTACATTACACAGCACCCTGCACCTCTGGGCCCCTTTACATTACACAGCACCCTGCACCTCTGGGCCCCTTTACATACATTACACAGCACCTTGCACCTCTGGACCCCTTTACATCACATAGCACCCTGCACCTCTGGACCCCTTTACATTACACAGCACCCTGCATCTCTGGACCCCTTTACATTACACAGTCCTTGTACCTCTGGACCCCTTTACATTACACAGCACCCTGCACCTCTGGACCCCTTTACATTACACAGCACCCTGCACCTCTGGACCCCTTTACATTACACAGCACCCTGCATCTCTGGACCCCTTTACATTACACAGTCCTTGTCCCTCTGGACCCCTTTACATTACACAGTCCTTGTCCCTCTGGACCCTTTTACATTACACAGCACTCTGGACCCCTTTACATTACACAGCCCCCCACAGCTCTGGACGCCTGTATGTTACACAGACACCCCCCCTAACAGTTATGGACCCCCTGCATGTTACACAGACCCCCTACAGTGCAGACACCCCCCATTCAGTACAGATTCTCCCCCCCCCTTCATTACAGATCCCCCCCCCATTCAGTACACACCCCCCCATTCAGTACAGATTCCCCCCCCCCATTCAGTACAAATTCCCCCCCCCATTCAGTACATACCCCCCCATTCAGTACAGATTCCCTACACCCCCCATTCAGTACTTACCCCCGTCTCTTCAGTACAGATTCCCCCCCCCCCATTCAGTGCAGATTTCCCCCCACCCCATTCAGTACATAACCCCCCCATTCAGTAACCCTTATGTACCTGAGATGATCGGGACATGGCAGACACTTGTGAACCTGTCGAATCCCCTCCCCCTGTGTAGACATACAGGAGGAGGGGGAGGCGGGCCGCTTCACTCAGCTGTGCCGAGACTGATCAGAGCACGGAGAGCAAGGAGGGATCTGACGGCCGGGTGTCACTACAGTGCGGTTCGCACCCCCGCAAAGCCACACTACCTCAGGCTCTTCTCTCCGCGTTTTCTAAAAATTGCGCGCCGCTGCCTAATCCCGCCCGCTGTCTCTGAACCCGCCCGCTCAGCCTCGCTGTCTGTTCAGTCGCGCGGGGGGGTGGGCGCCTGCCACTCCGCTGCTTAACCTTCCTGCAGTCTCCGCTTCAATCGGAGGGGGGGGCGCCGGCCTGACACCCCCAGTGTGTGCCCCCCCCCCCCTCACTTAGTAAACACTACATTCATTTCCCACCTATTCTCTGCTCGAGTCCTGCAATGGGAACGCGCGTCCCTGCTGTGAAAAAAGTGCAGGGACGTCGTTCCCACGCGTTCCCGCAGGACTCGAGCCCTGTGCTGAGAAGTGCCCTGAAAAAGGGAAGGGCGGGAGGGTGTCGAATGCGATTGAATGCGCAGACTCACGGACATGAGGTGAGCTGGGAAGAGTCGGCCCAGTGACGTGTAGTACTGCACACTGAACCGACAAAGAGCATGTGTGAGTGGGCTGCTTAAATACCCTCCGGGCTCCTCCCATAAACTCAGGCCACCATACTGGCCTTCTTATTTATGGTCGTTACCCTCTGACTGAGAGAGATGTGGATCACATAAACACGCGACAAGACTTACAACATAAATAGACCTGAAGTGTGCCTTGGTGGTCTGGTCAGTATGCCAAGAAAAGGGGGCAAAAGACTCAGATAGGGAAATAGTTTATATTGATTTCTTGTATTTATTGAGCCAGCTTGGTAAAGGCTTGTGCCATTCCTTCATGAGGATTTGGGATGTATGTGGCAAAACAAGGAGACTTCCATCAGCCTGGTATTTTGATTACGTAGTCTGGTACTCCCTGTTGGGAGGCAACTGAGGCTGCTCCAATTCGGAAAGAATGTCCAGAGAACTGACTGGGGTTTGAAGCCCAAGTTACTTAGGAGGATTCTGACATGCTTGACACACTGGCTGACACTCAGGGAGTTGGTTTAGAAAGGGTAGCAACGAGCTACCATCAGATTGGCTGGGTAGATGGAGCAGTAGTGGGTCGAGCACCGTCACTGGGCGTCAGGCGTTGTCAGTCTGAAACAGGTTGATGTCAACCCCAGGGGCCTGTTTGTTGCGTTTGCAGACTGTGAGAGTGTAATGGTTCGAAAGCGAGTCAGGTGGCGTCGGAGCAGTGTGTGACTGCCGGAGCCGCTGACTAAATTCACTAGGTTGTAGGGAACCGTAGAAGGCCTGGTAGATGGCTGTTGGGTGACTAGACTGGGCAAAGCCCTAAACAGGGAACGAGTAAGGATTTTAGACATGTCCCTAAAGAGGGGACTCTTGAAAGGTAGGCGCTTGCCACTGACTACAGGTTGGTGCTTCTGTATGTCCTGTAGGAGGGACTTGACTGCATGGGCTCGAGAATACTGACGGTTTACTGGGGTCCTGCAGGGACAGGAAATGCTGGATGCCATCTAGATATGGCGTGATAGTATTGAGAAATGGTCAGCTGCATGTGGCAATACGATATGAAAGCTAGGATGTGTCCAACGTTGCCTATTGCTGCTCCGGGGCAAGGGGCCAAAAATTTGCGATTAGTGTTCCAAGCAGTGCGATAGGCCTTCAGTGTGTTGCGTGCCAAGGAGTGGTTAATAAGTTGGATTGCGTTGGCGAGATGCGACTTCAGTCCGTCGTCAGCAATGTCCATGGTGGGACAGGGATAGTTGTTGGGTCGGCTCCAGGCTCTTGCTGGAAAAAACATCCATTCCAAGGTTGGAATAGGATAGCGCATCAGCTGCTTTTTGCATTTGCCTTGAAAACGTCTACATAAGATATTAACTGGTGATGGAGTGACAGCTGCGCGAGCCTGCGCAGGAAGTGATGGGGAGTGACTTAGATCTATCTTAATTGATGATGTCGGCTGTGGCCTGATTGTCTGTGGTGAAGAACAGTGTCTGTCCTGTTCAAGTGTGGTCCCAGACCTGGGCAGCTGCCACAATGGGGTGCAGCACGAGGTGTGATGAAGACTGGGTGAAGCAAAAATGTAAGAGAATTTCTGGGGGCCAAGTTTTGGAGAACCAGTGGCGGCCTAAAAATGGCTGCAAAAGCCTTTGGTGGCTCGGCTGACACTGTCGGGATGAAGATTGAAATGATGTTCTATCAGGTGGGGAAGTTGTCCCACATAGCTAAGTCTGCTACTGATGCTTGGTCTAGTTTGAGAACTTGGACTGGATCTTGCATTGGTGTGAGAAAATCAAGACAATACACAGGTGCTCAACAAGACGATATACATGCACTCGCAGGCCAACGTGCACTCGCAGGCCAACGTGCACTCGCTGGTGCTGGATGAAAACCTGAACTAACTGCAGGGAAAAAACTGAGAAAAGATGAGTGGCCCGCGTGCCACTGAAGATGAATGGCCAACTGGGTGCCACTGTGTGTTTGTGTGGCTGATTGTTTGTCACTGAGGTGTGTTTGCAAGTTTAGTTTGTATTCGGGTTTGCACGTAGGTGCGTGCCGCTAAGTGTTTTATACTACTGCAGACAATATTGTGCGGTTGCAAGGGTGTCAGTGAGTGTCCGGTTGCTGGGACGATATTGTGTGGTGGCAGGGGCCTTGAGTATGAAGGTTTGATGGTATTGGTGGTTGCAAGGGTCTGTCTGGTTTGCTGAGACGATATTGCGTGGTTACAAAGGTCTCGATGATTATGAGGTTTGTTTTGAGATGGCATGGTGTGGTTGCACAGGTCTCAACAAGTGAGGGGTTGCTGAGACGATGTTGCGTTTTGCAATGGTCTCAAATGAGTGTCGGCCGCTGAGACAACTTTGTATGGCTGCAAGGGTCTAAATGGGTGTCAGGTTGCTGAGACGATATTGCAGTTGCAATGGTCTCAAATGAGTGTCAGGTTGCTAAGATGACTTTGTATGGCTGCAAAGGTCTGAACGGCTGTCAGGTTGCTGAGATGAGATTGTGTGGTTGCAAAGGTCTAGAAGGGTGTGAGGTAGCTGAGATGATATTACATTTAGCAAGGGTCTCAAATGAGTGTCAAGTTGCTGAGACAATATTCCCCTTTATTTTAATTTTTTTATGAAAACGACTGTGAATGAAACGCTGGTAAACATGAGTTACCGCATCTGGCAGTGTTTACAAGCTGTTACAGGCATTGGCGTTTAGAATGCGTTTCGAATGCCTCTGAACATCCGTCTGAACCCATTTTTTTTTTTTTTTTTTTTTTTTACCAACAGCAGTGTACATGAGGCCAAAGATGATTTGTCTGGCTGCAAGGGTCTCAATGAATGCCAGGTTGCTGGGGCGAGACTGTATGGTCACAAAGGTCTTTGACGAGTGGGAGGTTGCTCAAGACAGTATTGCGTGGTTGCAAGAGTCTTGATGAGTGTGGGGCTGCTGAGACGGTATTGTGTTTGCAAGGGTCTGAACTATGGTGTGAGGCTGCTGAGACGGTATTCCGTGGTTGCAAGGGCCTTGATGAGTGTGGGGCTGCTGGAACGGTATTGCGTTTGCAAGGGTCTGAACTATGGTGTAAGGCTGCTGAGACGGTATTGCGTGGTTGCAAGGGTCTTGATGAGTGTGGGGCTGCTGAGACGGTATTGCGTTTGCGAGGGTCTCAACAATGGTGTGAGGCTGCTGAGATGGTATTGCGTGGTTGCAAGGGACTTGATGAGTGTAGGGCTGCTGAGATGGTATTGCGTTTGCATGGGTCTCAACAATGGTGTGAGGCTACTGAGATGGTATTGTGTGGTTGCAAGAGTCTTGATGAGTGTAGGGCTGCTGAGACGGTATTGCGTTTGCAAGGATCTCAACAATGGTGTGAGGCTGCTGAGACGATTTTGCATGGTTGCAATGGTCTCAACAGGTGTCAGGTTGCTGGGCCGAGATTGTGTGGTGACAATTTATTTTTTTCTGCTTTTTTTTTTTTTTTTTTGCGTTTTGTAAGGGTCATGTGTTGCAAGGGTCTTAACAAGGGTGTCAGGCTGCTGAGACAATTTTGTGTGCTTGCAAGAGTCTCCATGAGTGTGGGGCTGCTGACACGGTATTGCGTTTGCAAGGGTCTCAACAAGGGTGTCAGGCTGCAGAGACAAATTTTGCGTGCTTGCAAGAGTCTCCATGAGTGTGGGGCTGCTGAGACGGTATTGCGTTTGCAAGGGTGTCAGGCTGCTGAGACAATTTTCTGTGCTTGCAAGTGTCTCCATGAGTGTGGGGCTGCTGAGACGGTATTGCGTTTGCAAGGGTCTCAACAAGGGTGTCAGGCTGCAGAGACGAATTTTGCGTGCTTGCAAGAGTCTCCATGAGTGTGGGGCTGCTGAGACGGTATTGCGTTTGCAAGGGTCTCAACAAGGGTGTCAGGCTGCAGAGACGAATTTTGCGTGCTTGCAAGAGTCTCCATGAGTGTGGGGCTGCTGAGACGGTATTGTGTTTGCAAGGGTCTCAACAAGGGTGTCAGGCTGCAGAGACGAATTTTGCGTGCTTGCAAGAGTCTCCATGAGTGTGGGGCTGCTGAGACGGTATTGCGTTTGCAAGGGTCTCAACAAGGGTGTCAGGCTGCAGAGACGAATTTTGCGTGCTTGCAAGAGTCTCCATGAGTGTGGGGCTGCTGAGACGGTATTGCGTTTGCAAGGGTCTCAACAAGGGTGTCAGGCTGCGAAGACGAATTTTGCGTCGTTGCAACGGTCTGAACAGGTGTCAGGTTGCGGGGCTGAGATTGTGTGGTGGCATTTTTTTTTTTTTTGCACTTTTATATTTCTTTTTGCGTTTTTTTTTTCGTTTTTTTTGCATTTTTTTTTTTTTTTTTTCGTTTTGTAAGGGTCATGTGTTGCAAGGGTCTTAACAAGGGTGTCAGGCTGCTGAGACGATTTAGTGTGGTTGCAAGAGTCTCGATGAGTGTGGGGCTGCTAAGACGGTATTGCGTTTGCAAGGGTCTTAACAAGGGTGTCAGGCTGTGGAGACGAATTTTGCATCGTTGCAACGGTCTCAACAGGTGTCAGGTTGCTGGGCTGAGATTACGTGGTGGCAATATTTTTTTTTATTTTTTTTTGCGTTTTATATATTTTTTTCCTTTTTTGCGTTTTTTTTTTTTTTTTTTTTTGCATTTTGTAAGGGTCATGTGTTGCCAGGGTCTCAGCAAGGGTATCAGACTGCTGAGATGATTTGCATGGTTGCAAGGTCTCAATCAATAAGAATTGGGTTACTGAGAAAGGATAGAAACACCTGGTTTGTTTGTACCTTAAGCAAGCAGTATAAGGTAGAAGGACAACGCCTGTTTGAATCGTAGGTTCCATAGGGGCCACTAATGAACGATATGGGAGGCAACGAATGGTAGCAAATTGATAGAACATAAAGAATGTAATAACAAATCTTACTTGCGACAGTGGGCCATGCGAGTGAGTTTGCGGCGGACTGTGGCTGGAGTGAAACATGTCGGGAAGGTGTAGCGTGCTGCCGTGCATGGGGCAAAACAACGAGGTTTGGTGTAGAAAATAGAACACAAGAAGTACGTATCAATGCTTTGTAAGCTCCACTGTGGGAACCAAACATATGGTACAGGTGGCCACGAATTTGACATGACAAACAAGCTAACGAATCCTACCTGGGACAGTGAACGTGCGACTGGGTTTGCTTTGGACTGGAGTGGATGTGCAACACATCCCAAGAGTGTGGTGTGGCGCCATGCATGACACATAGGCAATAACTTTGGTAAATAAATGAGAGAGAAGAGCCGTGTACAAGCAATTCGTAAGTTCCGCAGCGGGAACTAAAACACACGACATGGGGGAAACAATGAATGACAACGGTAGAAAGTATGCAATGTATGTGATACAAAATGGTTGTAAAATGCATGAAATGAATCCGATACGAATTGATAGTAAGGAGAATTGAACGAATCTGATACGAATTGGTTGTAGAGTGTATGCTACCCCTTGCTTTGAAACCGAACACCTACCAACCACCCATCCCCCCAGGCTAATCAAGTGCAGAGAAGGCACCATGTGAGTCCAATTACCACCTCAATCTGCCAAAGAACCCATACAAACACATGTCAATCTCCAAATGGATTTACAAATGAATCGTATGTTTGGCAGAAGGAAGTTGCAAATGTATTATGCCTGAGCAGAATGATGTTGGAACATAAGCAAAAGTAACTCAGGCAGATTTTTTCCCAAAAGGGATGCAGGATAGGAAGCATAACGAATTGTAAGATTGCACAAGATACGAAAAGGTTTGAATCCTACCTGCGACAGTAAGCGGGAACCGCCGGCGAAGACCATGAAGGGAAAAGCCGCAAAGCGCTTGCGATGTCGAATGCGATTGAATGCGCAGACTCACGGACATGAGGTGAGCTGGGAAGAGTCGGCCCAGTGACGTGTAGTACTGCACACTGAACCGACAAAGAGCATGTGTGAGTGGGCTGCTTAAATACCCTCCGGGCTCCTCCCATAAACTCAGGCCACCATACTGGCCTTCTTATTTATTATGGCACCCTAAGAATCCCGTTCTTGTACATATGTATTCCACAACACAAAAAAATAAAAAATTCTGGGAATCTATCCCTCCACTTTGCCACAGCTAAAAAAAAAAAAAAAAACTTTAATTCTCAAATTGAAAAGTTTATAAACTAACAATAATGGCCTGGATTCAAGAAGCAATTGCGCCTGTGTAACCATAGGTTACACAGCGCAATTGCTTACTTTCCCCGGCGTAACGAATGCTCCTGATTCAGGGACCTCGTTACGTCGACTGCAGCCTAAGATCTGCACGGCATAAGGCTCTTATGCACGCATATCTTAGGCTGCATTCTTGCAATGGCCGCTAGGTGGCGTTCCCGTTGTGCTCAGCGTATAGTATGCAAATTGCATACTAATGCCGATTCACAACACTGCGCGAGCCCTGCGTACGCAATTTACGTCGTTTACGTACGGCGGTTTTCGCGCAAGGCTGCCCCTGCTATTAGCAGGGGCAGCCAATGTTACGTATACCCGTCGTTCCCGCGTCGCGAAATTTGAATTTTACGTAGTTTGCGTAAGTGAATCGTGAATGTCGCTGGACACCATTCACGTTCACTTTGAAGCAAATGACGTCCTTGCGACGTCATTTGCCGCAATGCACGTCGGGAAAGTTTCCAGACGGAGCATGCGCCCTACGCTCGGTGCGGGAACGCGCCTAATTTAAATGATTACCGCCCCCTACGGGATCATTTAAATTGCGCGCGCTTACGTCGGGCATTTTGCCGGAGCGCCCACGCAATTTACAGAGCTACTGCTCCGTGAATCGAGGGTAGCGCAGAAAATTTGCGGGGGCGCAGGGCAAAAACGCTGCCCTGCGCCTACGTAAAAACTGCGCAAATGTTACTGAATCTACCCCAATGTTTACAATGGGATTTAATAAAAAAAAAAATTCAGCCAAGTCATACCATATATGGATGGATGGGCACGATAAATAAAAAAAAATAAAAAATTGGCCATAAAAGGACCACATCTGTCGGCCTATTCAGCAAATAACAGGAACGCATCTATTGTTCCCTACGCGATTCACGCTTTCGTTCCGGATGCCAAACAGTTGGCTCCTTCAGGGATGACCAAATGTGCGCATCACCAACTTGGACGAAATCCCAGATCCTCCGTAGGCCAACTGAGCAGCCATGATGACTGCTGCTGCGAGGGGCCAGTTCTCGCTTTCACGTTGGTGGTAATATTTCACAAACTTCACCTCGATTTTCCCTTAGACCCTTAAGTACAAAAAAAAAAAATACGCCTTGACAGAAGGAGAAAAAAAACAGCAAACAAAACAAGCAATGTCTCCATTCTTCTCGTTCAGCCCCATTGTACAGTCGCACATACAGCCGGAACCCGACAAATAAATGCTTGTCTGACTCATCGTAACATACAAAAAAAAAAAAAAACAGCACAAACAAGCTGACCTCGGTGTACACAATGGACTTCCCTCCACAAAAACGAAGTTAGACGCCAAAAAAAATGGTTAACGGGAACGGCGAGCTAAATATATAAGTAAGATGTTTCCATATTCCTAATGTGGAGGTAACATTGATACAATGTATAAAGATAAAGAACATTTATTATGTAATAATGAAAACATCCTGGTATTTCTTATTTTTTAGCTATTCGTTGAACATGAATTTGGAAAACAAAAAAAAAATTCAATTTTAATAATAATGCTAAATGAATGTATTTCGAAAACCTTGAAGCAGCACCTCTAAGGTTCACCCTGTTTATGTATACATGGTTTGGTTTTTATGGGGGAGGTAGGGCATGAAGAGAGGTGAGGCTTCCCTCACATGCACAGTTATCCTTAAATTGGCCTAATTTTCTTATATAGGGCTTGGTCCTTCTGGTTTCTCTCCTGGGAAGTTAGGCATTACATAAATCAGGCTTCCCTGGTATACCCAGCTTTAGTGAAGCTCATCCATTTACTTATACGATATATGGATTGATACTGATAATTTTTTGCCTTGGGAAGAGGTGGGCTATGAAACAGATCAGGCGTCCCTGGAATACTCAGCTCTCATGAAGTTGATCTCATATTTTTATATAGGGATTGTTTGGTCTATACGGGTGATCTCTTTGGCAGAGGTGGAGCATTAAACAGATCAGGCTTCCCTGGTATACCCAAGATTATTGAATGCCACCCATCTACTTATATGGCATATGGATTGGTTCTGATAGTTCTTCTTTGGGAAGAGGTGGGGTGTGAAAGAGTTTAGACACCCCTGGAATACTCAGCTCTCATGAAGTTGGCCTCATATTTTATATAGGGATTGGTCTATACGGGTGATCTCTTTGGCAGAGGTGGAGCATTAAACAGATCAGGCTTCCCTGGTATACCCAAGATCTCATCCATCTACTTATATGGTATATGGATTGGTTCTGATAGTTCTTCTTTGAGAAGAGGTGGGGTGTGAAAGAGTTTAGACACCCCTGGAATACTCAGCTCATGAAGTTGGCCTCATATTTTATATAGGGCTTGGCCCATATGGATTCTCTCTTGGACAGAGGTGGGGCTTTAGGTCTAAGTTGACCTTATTTATTTACATATGGCTTGGTCTTTTGGTTTCTTTAAGTTTACCCCATTTACTTATATATGAATTGGCCTTTAAATTTTCCTTCTTGGACAGAGGTGGGGCATTAAACAGATCAGACTTCCCGGGTATACCCAGCTTTCCAAAAGCTCCTCCATTTACTTATACAGTATATGGATTGATACTGATCATTTTTTGCCTTGGGAAGAGGTGGGCTATGAAACAGATCAGGCTTCCCTGGAATACTCAGTTCTCCCGAAATTGACCTAATTTATCCTACATAGAACTTGGTCCTTTTGGGTTTTTTCTTGGGAAGAAGTTGGCTATGAAACAGATCAGGCTTCCCTGGAATACCCAGCTCTTAATAAAGTTGATCTCATATTTTTATATAGGGATTGTTTGGTCTATACGGGTGATCTCTTTGGCAGAGGTGGAGCATTAAACAGATCAGGCTTCCCTGGTATACCCAAGATTCCTGAATTTCATCCATCTACTTATATGGTATATGGATTGGTTTTGATAGTTCTTCTTTGGGAAGAGGTGGGGTGTGAAAGAGTTTAGACAACCCTGGAATACTCAGCTCTCATGAAGTTGGCCTCATATTGTATATAGGGATTGGTCTATATGGATTCTCTCTTGGACAGAGGTGGGGCTTTAGGTCTAGTTGACCTTATTTATTTACATATGGCTTGGTCTTTTGGTTTCTTGAAGTTTACCCCATTAACTTATATTTGAATTGGCCTTTAAATTGTCCTTCTTGGACAGAGGTGGGGCATTAAACAGATCAGGCTTCTGCTGGAGCAATCAGCTCTCTTAAGGTTGACCTCATTAACTTATATAGAACTTGATTATTGCGGTCTCTGTTTTGAGCAGAGGTGAGGCATTAAACAGATCAGACTTCCCCGGTATACCCAGTTCTCCCGAAATTGACCTAATTTACCTACAAAGTACTTGGTCCTTTTGGGTTTTCTTTGGGAAGAGATGGGGCGTTAAACAAATCAGGCTTCCCTATTATGCCCAGCTTTCCTGAAGTTCACCTCATTTGCTTGTATATGAAATTATACGTATATACATGGCTTTGTTTTTTTTTTATGGTTTCTCTTTTGTGGAGAGGAGAGGTAGTACATGAAGATGGATGAGGCTTGGTTGACATGCACGGTGATCCCGAAGCTGACCTAATTTACTTATATAGGGTTTGGTTCTTATGGTTTCTCTCTTCGGCAGAGGTGGGGCATTAAACAGATCAGGCTTCCCTGGTATACCCAAGGTTTCTGAATTTCATACATCGGTCTTTCTAATTTTCTTCTTGGGTACAGGTGGGCCATGAAACAGATCTGTCTTCCCTGGAGCACACAGATCCAATGAAGTTGCCATCATCAATTCATATAGGAATTGGTCCACATGGCTCCTGTCTTTGGCAGAGGCAGAGCATTAAACAAGCAGGCTTCCTAGTATACCCAGGTCTCCTGAAGTTGACCTCATTTACCAACATAGGGCTTGGTCCTTTGGGCTTTCCTTCTTGGAAGAGATACGGCAATAAACAAATTAGCCTTTCCTGGTATACCCAGCTTTCCTGAAGTTCACCCCATTTGCCTATTGGTCTTTGTAACGAAACGCCCCACACGCCGCTTGAGTGCTTTCGTGCTTTTTTTGAGTGCTTTTTTTCACAACAGCAGGAGCTCCAGCAGGAGTCGGCCCATCTCCTACATTGTACAGAGGCCAATGTGATCAGCTCTCTCAACTAACATGTTGAGTTCAGAATCAAACAAACTAAGAATAGTCTTTACATATATCCTGGGAGATATTGTGGAGAAATATTACTGTCCCATTTTAAGACATATTTTCTCAGTCACCCTGTGCCAGGATGGTACAGGGTGACTTAGACATAAGAGGTGCATGGGGAGCTGAAAAAGGGGTTTCCCAACCTTTCCAAGGGATTCTGGGTTCCACGGGCCCTCCCGTCACAGTCTTTAAATTTTCTTCTTGGGTAGCGGTGGGAGCATAAAAAAAAGAACAGGTGTCTCTGGCATACCCAGCTCTCTTGAAGTTGACTATCATTTCCTTCTGGTCAGAGGTAGGGAATGAAGATAGATTGGGCTTCCCTGGTATAGAAAGCTCTCCAGAAGCTAACATAATTCACATATATATATATATATATATATATATATATATATATATATATATGACTTGGTCTGTATAGGTTCCCTCATGGATAGAGTTGGGGCATAAAAATACAATGGGTTTACGTGACAGAGGTCACTTTGGGTGGGGGGTTTGTGCAACTCAGCTTACCCTGGAGAGCTCTGGAAACTCTGGGTCCAGCTTCCCTGACCCCTCTTTTGTGTACAGCACCATGTGTCTCTAATAGCTCTCCTTGCAGTTTACCCTGCCCTGAATTCCAAAGGGAGGGGTGATGGCCCCGGGTGGGATATCTGTTGTGTCCATGTGTGATGATAAATGAGTTTTGTTTTTGCCACTCTACACTGAGGTGTTGTCTGGTGGCTGGGGGGGGGGGGGGCTGGAGAGTCTTGGATGGTGCTGGTTCTGGACAGAGGAAGCATTGATGGCGGACCAAGTTTTGTTTAAAGGAAACCTCTGCTTAGACGTTATCCCAGATGTTCTCAATTAAACTTGCCAAGATCTGTGATAGGTTCAATTAAAATACACCAACTCAACACTCTGGCCCGGATTCACAAATGTGCGCCCGGCGTATATGTGCGCCCTACCCATAAACTAAGATACGCCTAAAAACAGGCTTAATCCCGCCAACGTAATTTGCCTACGCCGGCGTAGGGTGGGCGCATATTTACGCTGGCCGCATGGTGGTGCTGCCATTGATTAGCCATTCAAATATGCAAATGAGGGAGATACGTCGATTCACAAACCTGCGCGCGCCCGACGCAGGCTACGAGAGGTGCGCGTAAGTTGTACGTCCGGCGTAAAGTTAAGCCCCATAAAGGAGGTGTAACTCAGCAGCAGACATGTAAAGGTCTGCATCAGGGAACACAAGCCGGCGGTTTTTACGTAGTTTACGTTGGACGTGTGTCTGGATGGGCGTAGATTACGTTCATGGCATAGGCAGTGATCCAGGGTATCTAAGTTAGTTGTTCCGACGTTATGAGCATGCGCACGGGGATGCGTCCACGACACGACGCATGCGCAGTTTGTTCAACGTACTTGTCTGGCTCTGAAACCATCATTTGCATGGGGTCACGCCTCATTTGCATGGCTTTGCATGGGGCAAGCCTACTTCCACCTACGTCGGCCTGCGCCTTCGAAATCTACGCCACGCCGAAGCAGCTTTAGGAGCACTGGCTTCCTGAATTCTATGCTTGCCTCTCTGCACTGTGTCGGCGTAGCGTACATTGATATGCGCTACGGCGGCGTAATGTGTGCCCGCTCTCTGTGAATCTGGGCCTCTGTTATCAACCGGCCACAGATCTAAGACCCGGTCCACCGTGAAAGGTATGTGGTGGGAAAGGGAAGTAGACATGCTTTTAGCAATCCTTTGTAAAAATCAATATTTGCTTTTCATGCTTAAAATTCCTTAGAACAAAGTAAGACTTTGCAGCTTCTACACAAGGTATAAAACATATCGTATAAAATGGTATAAAACATATCGTATAAAATGGTATAAAACATATCGTATAAAATCAAAACTGTACATCACATACACAGATTTACAAACATAAAATTGTAACAAATATATAAAAACATGTACATATTGCAAATTGTGAAAATCATTACAGCATGGAACATAGATATAATAAAAAAATAATAATAATCAAGGTTAAAAGTTCTATATATCATAAAGTACACAATCATCATAACTGTTCCTGCCATTTATACATAAAGGAAGTAGCCATGTTGTGACCTGAACCAATCTGCAGCTTGACAATTTGCTAGAAATTAGCAACCTCACAGGAGCATTAGGAACCCAAAAAAATTGGTTTGGTCCATGATAGGACACGTTATCACTAGGGAAAGGAGACAGACATTGAGCGAATTCAACCAGAAAAAATTAAGCTTTAGGACTTTGTTTGGATCTAGTCACAGGAAAGATATATGAGGAATCTACCTATCCACTTAGAGATGGCCATCCTAAAGTGAACTTGTGCTTCATCTACAAAGGGGTGTCACCTATCCTCCAAGAGATGGCAATCCTAAAGTGAACCTGTGCTTCATCTACATAGGGGTGTCGCCTATCACCCAAGAGATGGCCATCATAAAGTGAAAGCGTGCTTCATCTTCAATGGGATGTCACCTATCCCCCAAAAGATGGCCATCTTAAAGTGAACCTGTGCTTCATCTACATCTACAAAGGGAATGCGACCAATCCACCAAGATATGGCCATCGTAAAGTGAACCTGTGCTTCATCTACAAAGGGGTGTCACCTATCCTCCAAGAGATGGCCATCGTAAAGTGAACCTGTGCTTCATCTACAAAGGGGTGTCACCTATCCTCCAAGAGATGGCCATCGTAAAGTGAACCTGTGCTTCATCTACATCTACAAAGGGAATATGACCAATCCACCAAGAGATGGCCATCGTAAAGTGAACCTGTGCTTCATCTACATCTACAAAGGGAATGCAAACAAATCCACCAAGATATGGCCATCGTAAAGTGAACTTGTGCTTCATCTACAAAGGGATGTCACCTATCCACCAAGAGATGGCCATCCTAAAGTGAACCTATGCTTCATCTACATAGGGGTGTCGCCTATCACCCAAGAGATGGCCATCATAAAGTGAACTTGTGCTTCATCTTCAATGGGATGTCACCTATCCTCCAAGAGATGGCCATCTTAAAGTGAACCTGTGCTTCCTCTACATCTACAAACAAAGGGATGTCACCTATCACCCAAGAGACGACATCTTAAAGTGAACATGTGCTTCATCTACATCTACAAAGGGATGTCACCTATCACCCAAGGGACGACCATCTTAAAGTGAACCTGCGCTTCATCTACAAATGAATGTCACCTATCCCCCAAGAGACAGCCATCTTAAAGTGAACCTGTGCTTCATCTACATCTACAAAGGGATGTCACCTACCCCCCAAGAAATGGCCATCTTAAAGTGAACCTGTGCTTCATCTACATAGGGGTGTCGCCTATCACCCAAGAGATGGCCATCATAAAGTGAACGCGTGCTTCATCTTCAACAGGATGTCACCTATCCTCCAAGAGATGGCCATCGTAAAGTGAACCTGTGCTTCATCTACATCTACAAAGGAAATGTGACTAATCCGCCAAGAGATGGTCATCGTAAAGTGAACGCGTGCACATCTACATAGGGGTGTCGCCTATCACCCAAGAGATGGCCATCATAAAGTGAACGCGTGCTTCATCTTCAACGGGATGTCACCTATCCTCCAAGAGATGGCCATCGTAAAGTGAACCTGTGCTTCATCTACATCTACAAAGGAAATGTGACTAATCCGCCAAGATATGGCCATCGTAAAGTGAACGCGTGCACATCTACATAGGGGTGTCGCCTATCACCCAAGAGATGGCCATCATAAAGTGAACGCATGCTTCATCTTCAATGGGATGTCACCTATCCTCCAAAGATGGCCATCTTAAAGTGAACCTGTGCTTCCTCTACATCTACAAACAAAGGGATGTCACCTATCACCCAAGAGACAACATCTTAAAGTAAACCTGTGCTTCATCTACATCTACAAAGGGATGTCACCTATCACCCAAGGGACGACCATCTTAAAGTGAAGACATGCCTAAAAGCAGGCACTACAAGATGACTTCTGTTGGCTTTATTACGCAGAAAAGTACTGGTATTTTCTGTGTCCCTCTCTGATTTCGTTTCACTCTGGTACCAGAATGTGAACTCCCCTGCCTTAATGGTTATGCTCTACCAACCGCCATCCTCCGGTGAGAGCACCTCTACTGGCCACTGATGCATTCTCATTGGACACTGGAACGGCATTTGGCGGGGCTAAGCCATGAAGTCAGAGGAAGTCGGATCCTGGGCGAACCCAAATCAGATAGGATCGTCAAAATATTATTTCTGGTTATTAGCAGGAAACAGCGGGTGTCTTCCGATGCCTGCTCATAATTTACATCTCAATTTTTAAATGGAGCAAAAGGTTCACCTTAAAAAGACACTGATAATCAAAGTAAAAAAAAAATCTGCAGGTATAAAGTTCAGTAGAGAAGATGAACAGGTGGAACGATGGGAGCCAGGGCAGTAGGGGGAGCACAGGGTAATTAGGGTGTGCCTGGGCACACCCTGTGCACACGCCTATGAATTTTATACCTCCCTCCTTCAGACTCAATTAATTGCAGCTGTTTTCTAAGCCCTGATGAAAGGGGCTTGAAAAAAAGTGGGTGAGCTCCCAGACTTTTATTGAACTGTTTAATCGAATACAACACCCTTGGACTCTTTTCAATGCAGTAAAAGCTCCGTCATCTCATCAAAGTGACAAAACTTGCCCGCTCCCTTCTTGCCTCCTGTACATTCATATTAGCCAACGAGGCTCCCAAATCATAGTTGTAGGCCAATAGGAATGTGTGAGACAGCAGAGCTTAGATAGAAGCTACCATACTACCAGGGGAGGGCTGGCAGCCTTAGGCCTGGGGGGCAAGTCCAGTCAAGTGGCCCACTGAACCACCGAATCAGCTCACCATTTATGCCCACCTGTTTTTTCAATGCGTGCCCATCATTGCCACCTTACCATGCCCTTATTGCCACCTTACTGTGCCCTTATTGCCACCTTACTGTGCCCTTACTTATTTCTGCCTCATTGCAGCCTCACCATCATTGTAAATCACCATCATCGCACTTAATGTGCCAGTCAGTGCGTGGACTATGCATCTCTCGCTGTGTCACGGAGCTGTCTGAAATTTTCGACCGCGTTGTGACGGAAGTCCCGCCCTCCTCCTAGACCAGTTTGCGTGATAGATGCAGTATTCCGTCTATCACACGAGCTGGTCTAGGAGGAGGGCGGGACCTATTTCACAGCGTGGGCAAAAATGTCACAGTGCAGCCAGCCCCCAGCCTGAGACACTCACAGGATGCGTCCCCTGGCACGCCCTGCCTGCCTCAGAGACTCCTGGGAGTTGTAGTTTGCTGCGCTGCTTAGTTGCACCCACTGCCATCAGGAACGGTGCAGCGGTGCAGACTAGAACTGCAGACTACAACTCCCACAATGCAGTGCAGCAGCCAGCCAGCCAACCATCTACAGGAAAAAATATAGCAGGCAGGCAGCGTGGCCATTTTGAATACAAGGTAGCTGGCCTGGGGGGAAATCTCCACCTTGCCCCCTGCCCAGCCCGCCCCTGCATACTACCCAGAGGTGTCAAAACCAGGCAGGATCTCACCAAGAAAGGCGTGTGATGTGGCTTCAGATACACGCTCCTCTGGGGGGGGGGGGGCCTTTACTTTATACCTGCAGTAGACGTAGCAGAGCCTCTTTTAAGGGAGGAACCATCAGCCAGCTTATCGATTGACCAGGAACGAGCAGCATCACCAAACAGGAAAAAACAAGGTGGCCAATATATTAGTTCAGTTCACAAATGGCTACTTCCCGTCATGGACTTTACATCAAAGACATCAATTCTTATAAATAAAAAAAAAACAGTCAAAGGCTGTGTGGTGCAATACTTTTTTTTTTTGGTTAAAAACGTTCTGTAAAAAAAAAAAAAAAAAAATCAGTACGTACCAGTAAACTGAAACATGGCGTCTGCCCTGCCCTCAAGGAAGAAAAACAGACTTCAGCCAGTCAGCAGGAGATTTCAAACCATTTCTCAGACACAAAGGCCACAGGAATTAGGTGCCGATCAGAGGAAGTAGGTCTGCAGCGAGCAGAAAAGAGGGCTTGCGCGTGCTGGTACGTAACACAAAACAAGCAAGCCTAGTCAGGCCTGCTGCAAAATAAAATTGCTAATTAAAAGAAACATGCTCTAAACCAAATGCTTTAATGACAGGCTGGCCTCTGAAAATATATCCAATTTGTATTTGATTTTTTGTTTCAATTTTTTACATAGTAAAGTATTCAAATTTTCAAGGCACATAAAGAAACAAACTACTTTTTTTTTTTTAAATAATGTGATTCTGTTGCTTTTTCCCGTAAGTTATGTAGCTATTTTCTGTGGAGAAGACGTGTCGGGATTCATGTATCACGTATTAATGATTTTCTCACAAAATTAGGTAAATGGTAGTACTGGATCCCTAGGGTTGATCTCAATCAGGGGGCTTCAGACTGTGGCCATTGGGAGTAGAAGAGGTCCCTGACATCAGTGGGAAAAAAAATAATGCCCCATCTTTGGTGTCATTTGGGCCCAAATGTTGGTGTCATTGAGAAGAAATGTGCCCCGTTGTTGGGTCATTGGGAGGAATTGTGCCCCAAAGTTGGTGTTAACCAAAACCTCCTCCACATACCCAAGTCCCGCTACAAATCAAAGGGAGAACGAAGATTTGCAGTCCAAGGACCACGGCTATGAAACGATCTACCCACAAACATCCGCATTCAGGAAAACTATCGAGCCTTCAGGAAAATTTTTAAGACCCACCTCTTCTGAAGGATCAGGACGACACTGGGTGGAAACAATCGCCTTAAGGCGATTTAGTTCACATTTGTAGCGCTATACAAGTTACTCACTCACTCACCCACTCACTCTTAATGGGAGGAATTGTGCCCCTTCGCTGGTGCTATTGTGCCCAATTGTTGGTGTCATTGGGAAGAAATGTGCCTCATCATTGGTTCATTGTGAGGAATAGTGTCCTGTCTTTGGTGTCATTGGGAGGAATTGTGCCCCAAAGTTGGTGCCATTGGGCCAAATTGTTGGTGTCATTGAGAAGAAACGTGCCACATCGTTGGTTCATTGTGAGGAACAGTGCCCTACCTTTGGTGTCATTGGGAGGAATTTTGCCCCTTCATTGGTGATATTGGGACCAATTGTTGGTGTCATTGGGAAGAAATGTGACCCATCATTGGTTCATTGTGAGGAATAGTGTCCCATCTTTGGTGTCATTGGGAGGAATTGTGCCCCAAAGTTGGTGTTAATGGGAGGAATTGTGCCCCTTCATTGGTGCTATTGGGTCCAATTGTTGGTGTCATTGAGAAGAAATGTGCCACATTGTTGGTGTCATTGTGAGGAATAGTGCCCTATCTTTGGTGTCATTGGGAGAAATTGTTCCCCAAAGTTGGTGTTAATGGGAGGAATTGTGTCCCTTCGTTGGTGTCATTGGGAGGAATTTTGGTCTCTTTGTTGGTGCCATTGGGCCCAATTGTTGGTGCCATTGGAAAGAGTTGTGCCCCTTAGTTGGTGTCATTGGGAGGAATTGTGCCCCAAAGTTGGTGTTAATGGGAGGAATTTTGCCGCTTCGTTGGTGCTATTGGGCCCATTTGTTGGTGTCATTGGAAATAATTGTGCCCTTCATTGGGGTCTGTGAATTAAATAGTGCCCTAAGGGCCAGATAACAGCAAGAAAAGGGTCCCTGGTCCACAGTTTAGAGACCACAGATCTAGATCAACCATTCTCAACCAGGGTTCCATTGAATCCTTTGGTTCCTCCAGATGTTTCCAGGGGTTTCCTTGGGTTGTGGATAATTGGCCTTCCATTTTATAGTGACTACATAGTTCCTGGGCCAACACTGTAAGGATAGCAGTCTTCCTAATGACCACTGATTCTTGAGTAGGGACAGAGGAGTGCCCGGTGTCCAGAATTGATGAAGAATATAATTGTTCATTGGAGGTAAAACATGAATTGGTTTTATTAAGGGTTCCCAGAGACCTCAAACTTATTTTTAGGGGCTCCTCCGGGGTAAAAAGGTTGAGAAAGGCTGATCTAGATCATATAAGGCACAATCCTGTGTGTGAAAGAGGTTTGGTAGACTACACCCAACAAACCATGGCTGCTGTTGGCAGGGCTGCCATCAGGGGGTACAGCCATTAAAACTGTAAGGCCTCGTACACACGATAGGTTAACCAGAGGACAACGGTCTGAAGGACCGTTTTCATCGGTCAAAACCGATCGTGTGTGGGCCCCATAGGTTATGTAACCATAGGTTAAAATAAAGCCAACTTGCTTTAAAATTAACTGATGGATTCCTAACCGATAGGTCACAACCGATCGTTAGTAGGCACAACCATCGGTTAAAAATCCACGCATGCTCAGAATCAAGTCGACGCATGCTTGGAAGCATTGAACTTTGTTTTTTTCAGCACGTCGTTGTGTTTTACATCTTCTCGTTCTGACATGATCGGTTATTTAACCTATGGTGTGTAGGCATGACGGACCATCAGTCAGCTTCATCGGTTAACCTATGACAACGATCCTTCAGACCGTTGTCCTCTGGTTAACCTATCGTGTGTACGAGGAGGAGCCAGAAGAAGGCAGAGCGGGTGAAAGGGATCCATGTTGTGCACTATAGAAATGATCTCGCAACTTGTGCTGCTCTCTGTGTCATTAAGCTCAGACATCGAGCTCTTTACTACCACCTCTGGCTACTATGTGCATGTGCACCCCTCGTGTGAGCTACCTGTACTGTGCTCCTCTGTGTCAGCAACATGTCAGCTTTGTGAAAATGAGCTGGGACTAGGTAGGAAGATTTTCTTTACAAGTGGGGGCTGTGTGGGAAAGGGAGGGGGATGTTTGTGTACAGGGAGGGACCAGAGGCTTATGTGTTTACAGATTTTCGTATGTGTGGGGCTATCATATATATAGGTGTGAGGGGACTGGCATATATACAGGATTGAGGGGGGGGGCTGAGTGCATACAGATGAGATGGCCGGTGTGTGGATTCGTTGGGATGGCCCAAGGGCAAGCCTTAGGGATGTGTAGAATGGTAGACAGCTCCTTACAATTCCCCCTTTTAACATGGGTGCGATCACGCAAGCAGTCTCTGGTCCCCAATCCAGCAGCTCTCAGGTTCTGAGCCCAGAAAAAAAAAGGTCTTCTGGGACCCCCGAAAACACGTTGGAACTTTTAATTTAAAAAATAATCTTGATACTTTACTTTCTGACTAACATCTAAATATAACAGAGATGTAAATTGTGCCACACCACCGATAAAAGATCCGGATAGAACAGCGTTATTCCACTAAAGGTCAGGGGGGACAATCAAAAGAGTATCTAATGCACTTTGGGGATCCAAATCCGCCCCCTTCATCAGGGCTTGAGATGGAAAACAATACAAATGGGAGCAGATTCACAAAGATCTGCCCTGGCGCAGCGTATCTGAGATACGCTACACCGCCGTAACTTACTTCTCTTTGGTTCGAATCCAGAAAGAATTTGCACCGTAAGTTACGGCGGTGTAGTCTATCTCTCGTGGCGTAATGGCGCGTAATTCAAATCGGCGAGTAGGGGGCGTGTTTCATTTAAATGAAGCGCGTCCCCGCGCCGAACGAACTGCGCATGTGCCGTCCCTAAAATTTCCCACCGTGCATTGCGCTAAATGACGTCGCAAGGACGTCATTGTTTTGACGTGAACGTAAATTACGTCCAGCCCGATTCACGGACGACTTACGCAAACACAATTTTTTTTTTAATTATACGCGTGAACGACGGCCATACTTAACATTGAGTATGCCACCAGATAGCAGCTTTAACTATACGCCGAAAAAAGTCGACTAGAGACGACATAAAAAAATGCGACGGCCGCTCGTACGTTCGTGGATCGTTGGAAATAGCTAATTTGCATACTCGACGCAGAAAACGACGGGAACAACACCCAGCGGACGCCGAAGTATTGCATCTTAGATCCGAAGGCGTACGCCTGTCGGATCTAACCCAGATGCCGTCGTATCTTGTTTTGAGGATTCAACGCAGGAAATTTGAAAGTACGCCAGAGTATTTGTGGATCTGCCCCATGGTCTACAAGTGACTTGGATGCATTTAACGCCGTTCCCGCTTCTTCCCTGCAGCGGCCTCACATGACCAGACCGGAACTGCCTGAAAAAATAGATGAGTATACAGATCTTTCTTACACAAGTTAGTAAAAAATAGGTGTTAGGAAGGGGGAGGGGACTGTTGTAAGACCAGTTAAGCCCTGTACACACGATCGGATTTCTGATGGACTCAAATCCGATGGATTTTTCCGTCGGATATCCGATGAAGCTGACTTTTATCAGTCTTGCCTACACACCATCAGACTAAATTCCCACTGTGACAAAACGCGGGGACGTAAAACACAACGCTGTGCCGAAAAAAATGGAGTTCAATGCTTCCGAGCATGCCTCAACTTGATTCTGAGCATGCGTGGATTTTTCTCCGATGGACGGTCGGAATTTCCTATCGTTTTTTTTTTTATCCAGAGGAAAAATTTAAAACATGTTCTATTTTTTTACACCGATGGAAAAAAGACCGATGGGGCCCACACACGATCGGTTTGTCCGATGAAAACAGTCCATCTGTCTTTTTTTCAATCGGACAAACCGATCGTGTGTACACGGCTTTAGGGTTTGTCTGGAATTTCACTTAAAGATTTTCTTGGTCTATTTTTTTTCATGGTCGATGATCCGATTTCACTTGCATACATTGCCATGTGACCGGGTTTGCGCGTCTATGGCTAAGCCCCGGGTGCAGGGCAAAATGCATCAGGGGGCGTGGCCTATCAGGAAGAGCTGTGGCTATTTGCTACCTTTTAACCACTTAAGACCCGGACCTTTAGGCAGCTAAAGGACCCAGCCAGGTTTTGCGATTCGGCACGTGCGACGTGGCTCCCAAACAAAATTGGCGTCCTTTTTTTCCCACAAATAGAGCTTTCTTTTGGTGGTATTTGATCATCTCTGCGGTTTTTATTTTTTGCGCTATAAACAAAAATAGAGCGACAATTTTGAAAAAAGCGCAATATTTTTTACTTTTTGCTATAATAAATATCCCCCAAAAATATATATAACATTTTTTTTCCCTCAGTTTAGTCCGATACGTATTCTTCTACATATTTTTGGTAAAAAATATCGCAATAAGCGTTTATCGGTTGGTTTGCGCAAAATTTATAGCGTTTACAAAATAGGGGATAGTTTTATTGCATTTTTTTTTTTTACTACTAATGGCGGCGATCAGCGATTTTTTTTTGTGACTGCGACATTATGGCGGACACTTTGGACAATTTTGACACATTTTTGGGACCATTGTCATTTTCACAGCAAAAAGTGCTATAAAAATGCATTGTTTACTGTGAAAATGACAATTGCCGTTTGGGAGTTAATCACAAGGGGGCGCTGAAGGGGTTATGTATGACCTAATATGTGTTTCTAACTGTAGGGGGGTGTGGCTGTAGGTGTGATGTCATCGATTGTGTATCCCTATAAAAGGGATCACACGATCGATGACAGCGCCACAGTGAAGAACGGGGAAGCCGTGTTTACACTCACCTCTCCCCGTTCTTCAGCTCCGGGGACCGATCGCGGGACTTTAGCGGCGATCGGGTCCGCGGGTCCCGCGGTCCCGGAACTTCGGCCCGGATCGCGGGCGTGCGCCTGCGACCCGCGGCTGGGCACTAGCAGAGGACGTACCTGTACGTGGATGTGCCCAGCCGTGCCATTCTGCCGATGTAAATATGTGCAGGAGGCGGTCCTTAAGCGGTTAAGCACTCAGATCCGTCTGGTGTGCGGCGTTCACTCACGATCAGTGACCAATCCTATTGGAAGCCATGGTGCAGCCATTTTTTTTTTGTGAGCTGCATTTTTAAAAGCTAAGGCAATACATCAAAGCTTTTCTGGGGACATAAAATGGGACCTATGGTCCTTTCAATACTAAAGGATTTATTTTCGGTATTTACAAGCTGCCATGGCTGAGCTGACAAACCCCGAAACAATAAATGTATTTTGTTGCCGTCAATGCGCGGTCAATATCGTTTTGTCTAACCTTTGCAGAATCAATTTTTTGCCTTCAGTTATTTCTAAACATTTAAATGTCTTTGTGCGAGGATGAATTAATTTTCAGCTGAATTTAACATTTCGTTATTGAGTTTCCCGAATCAGCTTTAGAATTTTAAACATCTTTTGTTTGAATAAAAGGAAGAAACTGTTCAGCGTATTAAAAAATGTATTTTGTTTTAAATGTATTTATAGATATTGGTCGTCTGAAAATTAAGCAAAAAGGGCCAGATTCACAGAAAAAGTACGCCGGAGTATCTGCTGATACTCCGGCGTACTTTCAAATTTGCGGCGTCGTATCTTTATTTGTCATTCACAAACAAGATACGACGGCATTTGGCTAAGATCCGACAGGCGTACGGCTTTGTGCGCCTTCGGATCTTAGGATGCAATACTTCGGCGGCCGCTGGGTGGAGATCACGTTGTTTTCCACGTCGGGTATGCTAATTAGCTGTTTACGGCGATCCACGAAGGTACGCGCGCTCGTGGCTAGTCGGCTTTTCACGTCGCAAAGTTACGGCTGCTATTTAGGTGGTGTAACAATAGACAGCCCATGTTAAAGTATGGCCGTCGTTCCCGCGTCTAATTAAAATTTTTTTTTTTTGCGTAAGTCGTCCGGGAATACGAAAGTACGTTACGCACGTCGCCGTTCAAAACATTACGTTGGGGCGATGTCATTTCGCGCAAAGCATGGTGGGAAATTTCAAAACGGAGCATGCGCAGTACGTTCGGCGCGGGAACGTGCCTAATTTAAATGGTCCCTGCCCCATTTGAATTAGGCGGGCCTGCGCCGGACGGCTTTACGATACGCCGCCGCAAGTTTACACGCAAGTGCTTTGTGAATCAAGCACTTACGATGAAAACTTGCGGGGGAGTAACGTAAAGGACATACGTTACGCCGCCGTAATTTTTCGTGAATCTGCCCCAATATTTTTTTTATTTTTTAGGGAACGGCTGGGATCCCCGTCAGGTTATTTTCCCCTGTTTCCTGTTTCTGGCAAAAAAAAATGTTAATTTTCGTTTCATTCGGTTTTTTTTTTTGTTTTTTTTTTTCGGGTCATTAGTTATGATCGCAATTTCTAAATTCGGAAAATAGGAAAGAAAATTCAAAAGAATAACTAACTAATAATAACTATTAAATTATAAGTATTGGAATTTCCTTTTAAATTTGGCTGACAGTGAACGTAAGAATACGAATTTACCTGAAATAACGAATGCCGCATCTTAACAAATGGAATGGAATGAATTAATAATAAATAACAACACGTTTTTATTATTATTATTATTATTGTTATTTATTATTATTAATTTGTTACGTTCCGTCCGTTTAGATAAGGCATTCGTTATTTCGGATAATGTGGAACAAACCAAATTCGTTATGATTGAAATTAGTAAATTCAAAAATAAGAAAGGAAATTTGAAAGAATAACTAACTATTAAATTATAAGTATTGGAATTTCCTTTCAAATTTAGCTGTTAGTGAAGGTAACGATTAAGAATTTATTCGAAATAACGAAAATGGAATGGAGAAAATTGATAATAATAATAAGTTATGATCGCAATTCATAAATTCGTAAAATAGGAAAGAAAATTCAAAAGAATAACTAACTAATAATAACTAGAGTTGAGCGAACCCGAACTGTAAAGGTTCGGTACGGACTTTGGGTTTTTCCCGACCCCGGACCCGAACCCGAATAATTGCTGAAAGTTCGGGTCCGGGTTCGGAGTTCGGGGGAAAAAAAATGCGCGGAGGTCCCCCAAAATTCAATAACCAGACCCTTTAGGTCTGGTATGGATATTAAGGGGAACCCCGCCGTCAACTTAAAAAAAATGACGTGCGGTTCCCCCTAAATATCCATAACCAGACCCGTTATCTGAGCACGTTGACCTGGCCGGCCGCAGAAAAGAGGGGGGGACAGAGTGCGGCCCCCCCTCTCCTGAACCGCACCAGGCCACATGCCCTCAACATTGGGAGGGTGCTTTGGGGTGCCACGCTATGCCTCTGGACCTGGCCCCCAAATGGAGTTCCAATCAATCCAAAAGGTGTTCAGTAATGCCGCGTACACACGATCGGTCAAACCGATGAGAATGGTCTGATGGACCATTTTCATCAGTCCAAATCGATCGTGTGTAGGCCCCATCGGTTATCTAACCATCAGTTAAAAAAAAGCCAACTTGTTTTAAATTTAACCGATGGATTCCTAACCGATGGTAAAAAAAATGATCGTTAGTAGGCACAACCATCGGTTAAAAATCCACGCATGCTCAGAATCAAGTCGACGCATGCTCGGAAGCATTGAACTTCATTTTTCTCAGCACGTCGTTGTGTTTTACGTCACCGCGTTGGACACGATCGGATTTTTAACCAATGGTGTGTAGGCGCGACGGACCATCAGTCAGCTTCATCGGTTAACCGATGAAAACGGTCCATCGGTCCGTTCTCATCGGATGGACTGATCGTGTGTACGCAGCATAAGGCTCTCAAGTTCCTGAACATCAAATTAGTCAAGACATTGGAGCTGGCTTTATACACAGTGGGGAACAGAAAAGGCTCTTCACCAAACTGTCACCGCAAGGTTAAGAAGAGCACAACTGTCTACAATGTCTTTGAGGGCCGTAGCATTACTGTACCCTTCCCTGGAGATCCCCGAACTCCATCATTTTGGCCACACAAGTGTGTCTCGTCTCTCCCAAGACTATAAGGGAAGATGTAAACCACATTATTTCGGCTGCGGCTTCTTTTCAGAGGTCTCCACCGGGAAGCGCACTTCATTGTGTGACTGGCTGCACTCTTCATAAAAATTCATTGGCTACCTTCGTATTCATAAATATTTTCACGTTAAAACTTGGTGTGATCAAATGTAAATGTCAATGTCTTCAACCACAACGAGTTCATGAAATGTTACTGTATGTGAGACTGGAGAACGCGTCTTGTTCTTTCACAGCTCCGGAATTTTAATCGGAAGCCGCTGGAACAGAAATATTTTTTTTTTTCCCCCCCCCCCCCCCCAATCTGTTGGAAGAATTATCGGCTGTCACTTTATGCTAAAATGAACACGAGAGAAAGTTGGAAGCATATGTCACGGCATTGAAGTGCATTTGAAATGTATTTAAAGGTAAAATGGCAGATAAAATCCAATCAAGAGCATTATTGAAGGTCCACTAAACCTCAAAAACGTGACAACTTCTGGAAAGGAACAGCTAATAACATCAAGGGATGCACACGTGAAGGCTTTTCATGCTTTGACAGAACAGAACGTGTTTTAAAAAAAGTTTTGCCGGTGAGCAATAAATATCAAATTCTGTCAAAACAAGAGGGGGAAGAAAATGCAAGATCCGAGGACATCCTGGATATTTGGGCCCCGAAATCTGGCCTCCTCGCATAACGATAAGGATAAGTTAAAGGGGTTGCACAGAGTGGCCCCGATCCACATCTTCTGGGGTCCCTCTGCGGCTGTCTCGGCTCCTCCCTGCTTTTGGTAACCGCTCCCTGGGAAGCTCTCTCCCAAGGGGGTTACCTTGCAGGCACACTTCCGAGTCCTGTATCCGGCGTCCGTAACCGCCGACTACAGGATTCGGCCCCGCGCCATTGGAGTTGATGGACAGCAGCACGAGCCAATGGCTGCGCTGCTATTAATCTATCTAATGAAGAGCAGGCCGAGAAGCTACGAGAAGCAAGCGCGTTCTCGACGCTGGACTTTCGAGGGCTCAGGTAAGTAAACGGGGGCTCGGGGGGGGGGGGGAGGGGGGGGCGTTAAAGGGTTATTAAAGGAAAAAAAAATATTTTTCTTTAAAATAACAAACATTTTATACTTACCTCCACTGTGCAGTTCGTTTTGCGCAGAGTGGCCCCGATCCACGACTTCGGGGGTCCCTCGGCGGCTGTCTCTGGTCCTCCCCGCAAGTACTGACCACAGTAATGCAAGAGCTTGCACGTTGGTGTGTAATTTGCGGGCACGCTCCTGTGATACAGCGAGTGGCCATAGCCGCTCACTGTATCGCTCGGCCCCGCCCCTCGGCGCGCCATGTCACTGGATGTGATTGACAGCAGCGCCAGCCAATGGCTGCGCTTCTCTCAATCCATCCGCTCTAGCCAATCAGCGGCCAGGCTGAGCGGCGAAGAGGATCTCAGGACCGCGCGGGACTTTCAAGGGGTCAGGTACTGTAAGTATAACGGGGGCTTGGGGGGCAGCATCAGATGTTTTTTTTTTCTTTACAACTCCTTTAAGTAGATGTTTTTTCACCTTAAAGTGGTTGTAAGGCTTTGTTTTTTATTGTTTTTTAATAACAAACATGTCATACTTACCTCCACTCTGCAGCTCTTTTTGCACAGAGTGGCTCCGATCCTCGTCTTCTGGGGTCCCTCGGCGGCTCTCTCGGCTCCTCCCCGCTTCTGTTACCCCCCCTGGGAAGCTCTCTCCCAAGGGGGTTACCTTGCAGGCACACTCCCGAGTCCTGTATCCGGCGTCCATAGCCGTCAACTACAGGATTCGGCCCCGCCCCCTGGCCCTCGCGCCATTGGAGTTGATTGACAGCAATGGCTGCGCTGCTATTAATCTATCCAATGAAGTGCAGGCCGAGAAGCGCCAAGAAGCAAGCGCGTTCTCGATGCGGGACTTTCGAGGGCTCAAGTAAGTAAACGGGGGCTGGGGGGGCGGTAAATAGCGGGTGTTTTTTTTACCTTAAAGGGGTTGTAAAGGTAAACACATTCTATGCATTAAGGTGAAAAAACATCCGACAAAACCGGCCCCCCAGCCCCCCTGTTATACCTCCCCGACCCCTCGAAAGTCCTGTGCTCGCCCCCCGACATCCTCTTCGCCGTTGAGCCTGGCCGTTGATTGGCTAGAGCAGATGGATTGAAAGCAGCGCAGCCATTGGCTGGCGCTGCTGTCAATGCATTCCAATGACGCGGCGCGCCAGGGGATGGGGCCGAGTGATACAGTCGGCAGCTACTCGGCAGCTATGGCCGCCGCTGTATCACGGGAGCGCATCCGCAATAACTTAACACCATGCGAGTCCTTGCGGGGGGGGAGCCGAGACAGCCGCAGAGGGACCCCATAAGAAGAGGTTTTGGGGCCACTCTGTGCAAAACGAGCTGCACAGTGGAGGTAAGTATAACATGTTCGTTATTTTATTTTTTATATTTAGTGATCCTTTTAAGTGGTTGTATGGCTTAGTTATTTTTTTTTTTTACTGAGGATCTACCTATAGATGTGAACCTATGAATTTTATTTTTCATTGGTACATGTTCCCCGGTACAGTGCTCACCCCAAGCTATTCTTATGACACCCCCTTGCCTATCAGCCCCCAAAATGGGCATTTTTTATTTGACAGACTTGGCCCCCATTGATTTTAGTGGGGTTAGGCTTCAGCATCCAAACGTCTGAAGTTCACTGAACCCTGCTAGATCGGAACCCAGGGTAGTTTGGCTCATCCCTAATGTTGTGAAGCCTCAGACTAATTTTCCTTTATATTGTCTGTAATTGAATAAGACATGGAGATGCAGGTGACCAGTATGAATATTTATCACGCCCCATCCAATCCCTGAAAGGAGACGTCCAGAAGGTGGCTGGGGAGGTGATAAATGTTTGAGAAGGTCTGGGGGGGAGTATTCTTTCTTTTCTAAAGGAGGGTTCCAGTCCCCCAGGGGAGCTGCTGCCTCTAGGAGAGAAAGCTTTTGAGACAGAAGATCGCAGTCTGGGCCTCAGGAGGAGCTGGGCTAAGAGCCTGGGGAAGGTTGATATTTGTTGGAGGGCACTCTGAGGTCCTGGGTCTGGAGAAGGATCTTTTTATTTACCTCACTGAGGATCTATCTATAGATGTGAACCTATGAATTTTATTTTGCATCTGTGCATGTTCCCCGGTACAGTGCTCACCCCAAGCTATTCTTATGACACCCCCTTGCCTATTAGCCCCCAAAATGGGCATTTTTAATTTGACAGACTTGGCCCTTATTGATTTTAGTGGGGTTAGGCTTCAGCATCCAAACGTCTCTGAAGTTCACTGAACACTAATCAAACCAATCCCAAGGTAGTTTGGCTCATCCCAAATGTTGTGAAGCCTCAAATTATTTTTACTTTATATTGTCTGCAGGGCCAGACTGGGACAAAAATCTGGCCCTGGTCTTCATCCAGACCAGCCCACTTTAAATTTGCCAACACACGCAAAAACAGTATATATACTGTTGGGGGGGTGGAGGACACAGCGGGGGGTGGGGGGGCGGAGGATACAGAGGGACAGCGTGGGGGATGGAGGACAGCATGGGGGGTGGAGAAAACAGGGGGACACTATGGGGGGTGTGGAGGACATGGTGGGGGACAGCGCGGGGGATGGAGGACACAGTCGAGGGTGGAGGACACAGCAGGGGGTGGGGCGGAGGATGCAGAGGGACAGCGTGGGGGTGGAGGACAGCATGGGGGTGGAGAAAACAGGGGGACACTATAGGGGGGGTGGAGGACATGTGGGGGACAGTGCGGGGGATGGAGGACACAGTCGGGGGTGGAGGACAGGGGGGACAACGTGGGGGGGAAACAGAAGAGAATTATGGGGCCCCCTGTAAAACTGTTGTGGCCCAGGCCCCCTACATTTGTACTGGCTGCCTCTGTTCCCCCCTCCCCAGTGATGGCAACAGTATACATCCGCCCTCACCAATAAGACCTCTCATGGCACACTGCTCTCTGGCCGGTCCCTCCGCTCTTCTCGTCCCTCCTGGATGATGATGTCATGTACTAGCACCTGGGGTGGATGGGAGGGAAGGAGGGTCCGGCGGGGAACAGCACGCTGTGAGAGGTCCTATTGCAGCCGCTTCCAGTGCTAGTGTTGCAGAGCCTCTCATGGGGCCCCCCAGTGCCCGATAGATCAGTCCACCCCTGCAGTACAGCAGTGTCTAAAGTAATGGCTGTGCTGAAACCGGCCCACTGAGCCACCGGCCCACGAGAAACTCCGATGGCCCTGATGGCCAGCACATGCCTGATTGTCTGTAATTGTATAATAGGCAAGCACAAGCGTTGAAAAATAATAACAGGCCAGGTAGGTAGAAAGCAAATTTCAGAATCACAATCACGTAAATGTTTTAAGTGCCATTGGAGTCTCCTAATTACACACTGTGTTTAAACAATTAAAAAATTGAATGCGTTTTAATGATCAGAAATTACAGATGTACCGTGCAGCCAGACAAAGGTTACATTTAACAAAAAGAGAAAATACATGTTTGGAAAAAAAAAATCGCTAATGGACGATGAGCAACCATTGCTACAAAGACGCTCATCTCCAATGCATGTCGATTGTTCGAAGGCCAATGGATCCATTAAAGCATTTGTTTAGGGCAAAACAAAAAAGCAATGACTTTTTTTTTTTTTTTCTTTTCAACTAATGCAATACATTCATGGATAAAGTAACAGTGAAATACAAATACGAAGCACAAATGAGACTAGATATCGAATGTTAAAGACTTCACAGCCGGTATTCAGTGACTGGTCCACACTGGGAAGCTGCGGCCGGCGCACACCAACGCATATGTGAAATGGTTTGAAAGTTCTTGCCAATTGTTTGCTGCCAAACGGCAACTCCGTCACATTGTAAAACTTTTGTTGACTCTATTCAACGGAAAACTAGGACCCGAATTTATGCGTATTAAGTGTTATATATATATATATACTGTATATACCAAATAAGGCTGGGTTCACACTTGTCCGACAAACGGTCATACATTGGGAGCCTCATGTCGCATGACGTGTGAAAATCAATCTTTCCCTATGAGAGCCGTCTTAACTGGTCCTACACAAGTCGGTCCGACTTTGAAAATGCTCCCTGTACTACTTTTGGTCCTACATTGATCCTACTTCAACCCATTGAATATCATTGAAGTCGGACCAAAGTAGTATCCTGTACATGAAAGTAGGATGGATGTAGGACCAATGTAGGATAAATGTAGGACCAATGTAGCAGAGCAAAGTAGGATGAAAGTAGTAGTAGTAGTAGTGTGAACCCAGCCTAAATGATTATGTTTCAATCCAAAAGATTTGTAATGGATATTTTTGGAACTATCAGACACATTATGGTAAGAATGAACCAACCCCCCCCCCCCCCCCCCCGCCCACTTAATTAGTGAAAAACACAGTAGAATCCTTCTAAGCAAAATTCTCCAGTCCTTCCACCCTTTTTACCACAAAGGGACCCCTAAAATAATTTATAGGTCTTAGAAAATCCCTAATAAAACCAATTCATTGGAGGTCAATAAGGAAAAATGCCCCTGTAGGCTGCTAGGTCCAAATTTAGATTTAGCTGCCCTGCAATCAGTGGAGCTGGGGTTGATTAATTGGGGCTGCTCAGGATTTCACAGGCTACTGTTCTTCTACTTCCCCCATGTCTTCTAGAGATTTCTAGAACATAGTGGGAGGGCGGGCAGAGACTGCAGTCTGAATATTTATAGGACTTCAGTAGTGGTGGCTGGTGGTAATTATTTTTTGGGGGGGGCAGCAAACAGTAAGGCCCCGTACACACGACGTATTCTGCCAAGAAAACCGGTCGTGTGTACACTTTTCGCCGAGAAACCCGTCGGGAAACTCGTCGAGCCAAAAAGAGAGCATGTCCTCTATTTCCTCGTTGGGCAATGGGAACATTTGGCTCGACGAGTTTTCTGACAGCCGAACAAGGAACTCGACGAGAAAAACGATTTGCCCATCGAGTTTCTCGGCCGTGTGTACGCGGCCTGACACCTCCCCCCCGTCTGGTCAGTCAGGTCCGGAGAACTTACCCCATCTATGGCAGGCAGCGCTTCTCTCGGGCTTCACCGGCGGCTTCCCCTGCTTTTCGCGGTCATCACGGCATTGGCTACCCCTTCCCCTGCCGGCATCACAACCCTTCCCCTGCTCTCTGCGGGCATCATGGTGATGGCGGAAGCTTCCCCTGCTCTATGTGGGTATCACGGCGACAACGGCTTCCGTTTTCTCACTCCTCGGGCCAAAACAGGACGCTACTTCTTTCGACCACTCAGGAAACGGGTCTTAGACCCGCTACCTTTTTGGCCTGGTGGAGGATAAGTGTTTCGATAGCGAATTTTCATTGTAACACACCTGGGTGGGCTCGTAGTGCAACGCTCTGCGCTCCGAGCCCACCCTATTAATCTGGTGCTTAAACAAAAAAAAAAACACCTCCCCCTGTTGGAATTCATGCATCTGGCGTCCTGCACAGGGGGTCAGATGCATTGATAGGGAAGGCAGTGCCCAGGAGCCCCTAATGGATAGCCTGCCACTGGACTTCAGCCAATCCTTGGGAAGAGGTGCCCAGGTGGTGAGGAAGAGTCCATACGGGCAGCTTGCCGTATGTGGGTGTGGGGCAGTGTTCCTGGGTCCAGCCTGCCGGAGGAGACACTTGTTGGGGAGGTCTTGTACTCCAGGGCAGAAGGCGGGGAAAGAAGCCAGCCTGAAGACGCTGAGGTCCCAGCTAGGCTTAGCTGGGGGCCTATTTGCAAAGCAAGGCAAGAATCCAGAGGGTCAAGTGAGAACTCTACTAGGCCAAATTTAGTTTTAAGGGGTTGATTAATTGGGGCTGCTCAGGATTTACAGCCTTCTGTTTTCTGCTACTACCCTCTGTCTTAGAGAGATTTCTAGAACATAGTGGTAGGGCAGGTAGAGACTACAGTCTGCGTATTTATAGGACTTCCGCCAATCTTTGGGAAGGTGTGCCCAGGTGGTGGGGAAAAGCCCATAAGGCCAATAAAACAACCTATTTGCCTTCAGAAAATCACCCCCCGTAGTATGTTTCAATTCAGTGTAGCAGTTTTTTGTATGAGTCCATCTATCTATTCATTCATCTATATCTATTTCTCTATCTACAATGTATCTGTCCATCTATCTAATCATCTATCCATATCTTTCTAATAGATTGTCTGTCTCTTTTCTGTCTATCTAGTTTATCTGTTTAATTACAAGTTTCTAATCACGCCATTTCTCTAATTTCTCTCTCGGTTCTATCTTCCTTCTTCTCATTGATCAGTCTCTCTCTCTCTGACCTATCTAATTATCTGTCTGTCTATTAGATAGATATATAAATAGAAAAGAGACATTCTATTAGGAAGATAGATAGGATGGATGAAAGAATAGATACATATAAGTTGTAGATATGGATAGGTAGATAGCTAAATCAATAGATTGATATAGATGGAGATAGATAGATATACAGTAGATGAATACATATATATAGATAGACTGACTATTAATCTATTTATCCATCTATATCTATCTATTTATTCATCTACAGTTGCAATAAAAAGTATGTGAACCCTTTTGGAATGATATGGATTTCTGCACAAATTGGTCATAAAATGTGATCCGATCTTCTTCTAAGTCACAACAATAGACAATCACAGTCGGCTTAAACTCATAACACACAAGAATAAAATGTTACCATGTTTTTATTGAACACACCATGTAAACATTCACAGTGCACGTGGAAAAAGTATATGAACCCCTAGACCATAGGTGTCAAACACAAGGCTGCGGGCCCAATCCGGCCCTCCAGGCCATTTATGGTGGCCCTCGCACCTCCAGCCCTCCTCTGGTCCTTCTCCAAACCCTACTTTTTGCTTTTAAGCAATGCATCCAGCTTCTTTCCAGCAGCAGCATAAGGAAAGGGGGGTGCACTGTGATGTAAGGGAGAGTGGGGGACTCAACTTCTGATGGTGGGGTGGCTCTTGACATCTAATGTAAAGGGAGGGGATGCACAGGACATCTAATGTAAGGGGAGGGGATGCGCTGGACATCTAATCTTACAGATACAACCGGCCCTTTTGAGGTCAATCATAATGCTGATGCGGCCCACGATGAAACTGAGTTTGACACCTCTGCCCTAGACTAATGACATCTCCAAGAGCTAATTGGACTCCTGTTGGCCGACACCTCACTCCAATCAATGAGGTGAGATTGGAGGTGTTGGTTACAGCTGCCCTGCCCTATAAAAAACACACCAGTTCTGGGTTTGCTTTTCACAAGAAGCATTGCCTGATGTGAATGATGCCTCGCACAAAAGAGCTCTCAGAAGACCTACTATTAAGAATTGTTGACTTGCATACAGCTGGAAAGGGTTACAAAAGTATCTCCAAAAGCCTTGCTGTTCATCAGTCCACGGTAAGACAAATTGTCTACAAATGGAGAAAGTTCAGCACTGCTGTTACTCTCCCTAGGAGGGGCCGTCCTGTAAAGATGACTGCAAGAGCACAGCGCAGACTGACCAATGAGGTGAAGAAGAATCCTAGAGCGTCAGCTAAAGACTTACAAAAGTCTCTGGCATATGCCAACATCCCTGTTAGTGAATCTACGATACATAAAACACTAAACAAGAATGGATTTCATGGGAGGATACCACAGAGGAAACCACTGCTGTCCAAAAAAAACAATTCTGCACGTTTACAGTTTGCACAAGAGTACCTGGATGTTCCACAGCAGTACTGGCAAAATATTCTGTGGACAGATGAAACCAAAGTTGAGTTGTTTGGAAGAAACACACAACACTATGTGTGGAGAAAAAGAAGCACAGCACACCAACATCAAAACCTCATCCCAACTGTGAAGTATGGTGGTGGGGGCATCATGGTTTGGGGCTGCTTTGCTGCGTCAGGGCCTGGACGGATTGCTATCATCAAAGGAAAAATGATTTCCCATGTTTATCAAGACATTATGCAGAAGAAACTTAAAGGGGTTGTAAAGGATTTTTTTTTTTCATAATAAGCATCCTTTACCTGCAGACATTCCTCTTTTCACTTCCTCATTGTTCGTTTTTGCTCAGAAGTTGCTCTATTTCTTCTCTGTTCTGTTCACTTCCTGCTTGTCTGATTGTTACTCACCACCGTGAAGGGAGGCTTTACTGCGGTGGTCAGTGAGGTGCTCGCCCCCTCCTGGGAACTACATCTGTGCGGCAGGACGCTCTCTACGTGTTAGAGACTTCAAGGAGGTGTGAATTACTGGGCGTGCCGCAATGCATACTGGGAAATGTAGTTCTTACATGAACGAGCGCCGCAAACCAGGAAGTGAATGAGAGAACAGAAACTAGAACGCCGGAGGTGATATAGATGAAGGAATTTAATAGGTATTTACTCGTTTTTAACAGAATCATTACACTATTCTGTCTGTCTACTGTACCTTGCAGACATTCATTTTAGGCACATTTTTTTTCCCTTTACAACTCCTTTAAGGCCATCTGTCCACCAGCTGAAGCTCAAAATGAATATGGGCTGTAACAGGACAACGACCCAAAGCATAGAAGTAAATCAACAACAGAAGAAAATACGCCTTCTGGAGTGGCCCAGTCAGAGTCCTGACCTCAACCCCATTGAGATGCTGTGGCATGACCTCAAGAAAGCGATTCACACCAGACATCCCAAGAATATTGCTGAACTGAAACAGTTCTGTAAAGAGGAATGGTGAAGAATTCATCCTGACCGTAATTGTGCCCGTCTGATCTGCAACTACAGGAAACGTTTGGTAGAAGTTATTGCTGCCGAAAGGAGGTTCAACCAGTTATTAAATCCGAGGGTTCACATACTTTTTCCACCTGCACTGTGAATGTTTACATGGTGTGTTCAATAAGAACACAGGAACATTTAATTCTTTGTGTGTTATTAGTGTAAGCCGACTGTGATTGTCTATTGTTGTGACTTAGATCAGTGTTTCTCAACTCCAGTCCTCGGGGCGCACCAACAGGTCATGTTTTCAGGATTTCCCTCAGATCAAACTGCTGTGGTAATTACTAAGGCAGTGAAACTGATAAAATCACCTGTGCACAATAATGGAAAGCCTGAAAACATGACCTGTTGGTGCGCCCCGAGGACTGGAGTTGAGAAACACTGACTTAGATGAAGATCAGATCACATTTTATGACCAATTTGTGCAGAAATCCATATCATTCCAAAAGGGTTCACATACTTTTTATTGCAACTGTCTATCTATCTCTCCATCTCTCTCCCTCTCCTCCCTCCCTCCCTCTCCTCTCCCTCTATCTCTCCTCCCTCCCCCTCTCCTCCCTCCCTCTCTCTCTCTCCTCCCTCTCTCTCTCCTCCCCCTCCCTCACTCTCTCCTCTCCTCCCCCTCTCTCTCTCCTCCCCCTCCCTCTCCTCCCCCTCTCTCTCTCTCCTCCCTCCCCCTCTCTCCTCCCTCCCCCTCTCTCCTCCCATTCTCCTCCCTCCCCCTCTCCCCCTCCCTCTCTCTCTCCTCCCCTCTCTCTCCTCCCCTCTCTCTCCTCCCCCTCTTCCTCTCTCTCCTTCCCCCTCTCTCTCTCCCCCCTCTCTCCCCCTCTCTCTCCCCCCTTCTCTCACTCCCCCCTCTCTCTCCCCCCTCTCTCCTCCCTCCCCCTCTCTCCTCCCATTCTCCTCCCTCCCCCTCTCCCCCTCCCTCTCTCTCTCCTCCCCTCTCTCTCCTCCCCTCTCTCTCCTCCCCCTCTTCCTCTCTCTCCTTCCCCCTCTCTCTCTCTCTCTCTCCCCTCTCTCTCCCCCTCTCTCTCCCCCCTTCTCTCACTCCCCCCTCTCTCTCCCCCCCCTCTCTCTCCCCCCCTCTCTCCCCTCCCCCTCCTCTCTTCGCCCTCTCTTTCCTCCCCCTCTCTCCCCCTCTCTCCTCCCCCTCTCTCCTCCCCTCTCTCTCCTCCCCCTCTCTCTCTCTCCTCCCCCTGCTCTCTCTCTCCTCCCCTCTGCCCTCCCCCTCTCTCTCTCCTCCCCCTCTCTCTCCTCCCCCTCTCTCTCCTCTCCCTCTCTCTCTCTCCTCTCTCTCTCTCCTCCCCCCTCTCTCTCCTCCCCCCCTCTCTCTCTCCTCCCCCCCTCTCTCTCTCCTCCCCCCTCTCTCTCCTCCCCCCTCTCTCTCCTCCCCCCTCTCTCTCTCTCCTCCCTCTCTCTCTCTCTCTCCTCCCCTCTCTCTCTCTCTCTCCTCCCCTCTCTCTCTCTCCTCCCCCTCTCCTCCTCTCTCTCTCTATTGATCTAGCCATCTACCTATCCATATCTACAACTTATATGTATCTATCTGTCCATTCATCCATCCCACCCATTTCTATCTAAGATCTCTCTCGGTTCCGTAATGTGCCTATTTCTCATTGATCGGTCTCTCTCAGATCTATCGATCTTTCTATCTATCACCTAGAACTATGTGAATGATTTATCAGAACATCACAGAATGCTCACACAGATTCCCCCCCCCCCCCCAGCTCTCTCTCTGCCATGATTGTCTCCATTATATTCTGTGAGGACGGTGACGGATTCGTTCGGCGGCTCCCATAGTAACATGTCTATTCCTTTGTCAGATATCTCTGGATGCAGCGGGGTGTTGGGGGAAAATATTACCACCCCCCCATTCTATAGACTGAGGGTACACGGAGGGGGGGGGGGGTGGCGGAGTCCTAAATCTCCTCAGTGAGGGTGACAGCGGCTGGCTGGAAGGAGACAGATGGCCGATCGGATATGACGGCTGCTGAAGTTCTGATGGGGAAGGTGATAATGCGATCACCAGACGTGCCCAGCTGTCTTCTCCTTCTCTATAATTCACATACTGAGGTTTGCAATATTCAGAGGGAACCAATCTTCACAGACGTGTCACCTTATATCTGTGCCTCTCTATAGGGGGCGCAATAGTGCCTTCCAATCCTCCACACACCTCAGATTTGGGCTTAGTCGTTCCTTCCTACACCGCTCAGCCGAGACCTATAACGAGTCATTAACCACTTCACCCCCTGGAAGATTTTACCCCCTTCCTGACCAGAGCACTTTTTACAATTCGGCGCTACGTCGCTTCAACTGACAATTGCGCATTCGTGCGACGTTGTACCCAAACAAAATTTACGTCCTTTTTCCACAAATAGAATTTTCTTTTGGTGGTATTTGATCACCTCTGTGTTTTTTTGCGCTATAAACAGGGGCGTCGGGAGGGGGTGGCTAGGGGGTGCTGGAGCCCCGAATGTGACCCCGAAAAGCCCTGAGTCTCATGCTCATGCAAAATGATGCCCAGTGTACTATATTTATAATTTGAAGTGGTTCTCCTCAGGCACCTTTTTGGGGGGACGTGATTCTACTGGGGGTGTTGGTTGGGTACAGGGCCGCTGATAGGGGGGGGGGACCACCAGCCCTCCTGTAGGAGGCCCGGGACAATTCAAAGCTGTGCCGGCGTATCTTCTTTCTGTATTCAGAAAGCAAGATACGCCGAAATTAGGCTAAGATCCGACTGGCGGAAGTCTCTTACGCCGTGGCATCTTAGGGTGCATATTTACGCTGGCCGCTAGGTGGCGCTTCCGTTCGATTTTGGCGTAGAATATGCAAATGAGCTGGCTACGCCGATTCAGAAACGTACGTGCGCCCCGGCGGATTTCTTTACGTCGTTTGCGTAAGGCTTTTTCCGGCGTAACGTTACTCCTGCTATATGAGGCGTAGCCAATGCTAAGTATGGACGTCGGGCCAGCGTCTAATTTTGCGTCGTTTACGTAAGTTGTTCGCGAATAGGGCTTTGCGTAAATTACGTTCACGTCGAAAGCATTGACTATTTGCGACGTGATTAGGAGCATGCGCACTGGGATACGTTCACGGACGGCGTTCGTGAGAAACGTCATGTTTTATTTACATAAAACACGCCACCTCTTGACAATTTGAATTCGGCGCACTTACGCCGGCAGATTTACGCTACGCCGCCGCAACTTACGCAGCAAGTGCTTTGTGAATACTGCACTTGCCTCTCTAAATTGCAGGGGCGTAGCGTAAATAACATACGCTACGGCCGCACAAATTTACGCCCCCCTACCTGAATCTAGCCCATTGTTTTGATATATTTCTGGGGGGGGGGGGGCCCTGTCAGGTAGACTGTACGGGGCCCCCGTGATTTCTAACAGCAGCCCTGGTTGGGTAACACCTATGTCATCATGTACTGGCTGGCCCATGTCATCATCATGTCTCCGCTGTCCTGCTTTGTTCTTTTTTCAAATGTATAAATAAAGATAAAAAAAAAAAAAAAATTATAAAAATTTACAAACCAATAAAAACTGTTCTGATGTTGTGACTTCCGTCTGATTGGGAAGAATCGATCCATTGATTAAGCATTTTCCGTTGAATAGACACAATAGTTTTTAATGAATGAATTAACTGCGGATTAAATGAGTTCATCAAAAGTGTAAATTCCCTCAAAAATCATTGAAGTCGCACCCGACACCTATCAACGGTCCGCCTTCAATGCACCGCCTACATCAGGTGACTACTATTTGTCCAATCACAGCAATCACAACAATCACAACAATCACAACAATCACATTCATTAAATCACACATCCACAGACATCGAGGGCATATTGTTTTTATTACTATGTGTTTTTTTATATCTTGATCAACAAATAGTGTTTTCGGCGTCGAGTCGTTTTTTCATATTGCCGTGTCACACCAATCCAGCGCTTTAAAGCGGAGTTCCACCCTAAAAATGAACTTTCCATTAACAGCTTGCCTTTAACCACTTCAGCCCCGGACCATTTGGCTTCCCAATGACCGGGGCCACTTTTTGCAGTTCGGCACTGCGTCGCTTTAACCACTTAAGACCCGGACCTTTAGGCAGCTAAAGGACCAGGACAGTTATTGCGGTTCGCCACTATGTCACTTTAACTGACAATTGCGCGGTCGTGCGACGTGCCTCCCAAACAAAATTGGCATCCTTTTTTCCCCACAAATAGAGCTTTCTTTTGTTGGTATTTGATCACCTCTGCGTTTTTTATTTTTTGCGCTATAAACAAAAATAGAGCGACAATTTTGAAAAAAAAACCAATATTTTTTCCTTTATGCTATAATAAATATCCCCCAAAAAATATATAAAAAAACTTTTTTATCCCTCAGTTTAGGCCGATACGTATTCTTCTACAAATTTTTTGTAAAAAAAAAAATCGCAATAATCGTTTATCGATTGGTTTGCGCAAAATTTATAGCGTGAGAAAAGGCCTGGGAATTGTCCTGGGAAAAGGGCGCGAATTGTCATTCAAAACGCGTCAGCGCTGAAAGCTGAAAATTGTTCTGGGCAGGAAGGGGGGGTGTTTAAGTGCCCGGTAAGGAAGCGGTTAAAACTGCAACAATGTTACGACTTTGCTTTGAACACGGATTTCATTGGCAATGGTTTAAGAAACCGTAAATAATTCTGAAAACCAAAGCGCCTGACGCGCCGAAGGTACAAACACACCGTGAGGTCAGAACAGTCAGAGAGGATTTTTTTCTTTCTCCGGCAGATGGAACGGCCTTGATTTTTTTTTGCCCGGCTGTCTATCCTAGAAAATTACTGTCATGAGCCTGTCGCCGCTCGCAGCTCATTTCCTGCAGAGGACGGAGCGAGAGATACGCACTACATCATATCTATGAAATGAACCTTCTCTCTCCTCAACCAAACTTATATCTCACTGTCTCCGTTATACAAAAGTTATCCAGAGCAGCAGTTTTTGGAGAAAAAAAAAAGTTCATCCTTGTTAAGGGGACAGTATATTTTATATTATTTATTATAGTTGGGATTAAAATATGCATATTTTATAGTCGGGTTATAAAATATTGTATATTTTTATATTCTCACAACCAACCAGCAGATGGAGCTCTTGGCTTGTTTTTACATGTTTTCCTGTTTGAGCCTGTACTTGGGTTGTCTATTGATTACAGAGCTCAATAGCTCATACTGAATTAACCACTTCCCGCCCCGGTCAATAGCAGATTGACGTCCGGGAAGTGGTCCTGTTATCCTGACTGGACGTCTATCGCGGCGATCTGGGGTGCGACGTGTCAGTCTGACACACCGCTGCACCGATCTCGGTAAAGAGCCTCCGACGTGAGCCTCCCACGTGATCAGCTGTGTCCAATCACGGCTGATCACGATGTAAACAGGAAGAGCCATTGATCGGCTCTTCCTCACTCGCGTCTGACAGACGCGAATAGAGGAGAGCCGATCGGCATCTCTCCTGACAGGGGGGTATACGCTGATTGTTTATTAGCGCAGCCCCCCTGCGGGTGCCCACACTGGACCACCAGGGAAGCCGCCGTGGATTACAGGGAAGGGGGCAACATGTGGATGGCCAGGTATGTACCCCATGGCCATCCACATATGAAAAAATATTCACAATAGATGCCAACCAGTGCCCACAAATGGACACTGACTGGCAACAATATAAAACAAGTGATGCCCAGCAATGCCTATGAGTGCTCATCAGTGCCGCCCATGAGTGCCCATCAGTGCCGAATACCAGTGCTGCCTATCAGTGCCGCCTATCAGTGACCATTATCAGTTCCACCTCATTGGTGCCACCTCATCGGTGCCCATCAGTGCAGCCATATCAGTGCCCGTAATTGAAGAAGAAAACGTACTTATCTACAAAAAAAAATAAAAAAAAAACGTTTTTGGTCTTTTTTTATTTGTTGCGCAAAAAAATAAAAATCGCAGAGGTGATCAAATACCACCAAAAGAAGCTCTATTTATGGGAACAAAATGATAAAAAAAAAATTGGGTACAGTGTAGCACAACCGCGCAATTGTCATTCAAAGTGCGAGAGCGCTGAAAGCAAAAAATTGGCCTGGGCAGGAAGGGGGGCAAGTGCCCGATATTGAAGGGGTTAAATAACCTGAATAAGTCTCCTCTGCACCTCCCTGTCTGCCTGATAAGCGGGTTCCATAAGAAGTTTTAATTACGAGAGGGAGGATCTAAAAGTAAGCAAGTTTGCGTTGTGGTTTCTTTAGTTAACCCTTCATGCTCTGGGTGCATTCTTGTCAGGGCTGGGCTCAGCCCTTCCTTCTCTGAGCTGACCACTCAGCTGTCGGCTAATTGCCAGCTCCTATCTCTTCACAGTGACTCACCTGTTGATGATTCTGCTCGTCAGTCCTGCCTACTTAAGCCGTCCAGCTCAGTTGCTCTCTGCCTTCTCCTTGGTCAACATCACAGAGACTTTCCCCTGCATTCCTCTTGAAGACTTGCTTGGCTGACGTTCCTTTTGGCTCCAGATCCTGCTTGCTGTTCTACTACGTTTATCTCTGCCTCTCCGACATTTGGCTTGGCTGACTATCCGATCCGGTTTCCTCAACTCCGGCTATGTTTTGACTACAATTACATGTTGGCATTCATGGTTCCCTCATATTATTATTATTATTATTAATAATAATACTAATAATAGTAGTGGTACTAATAATAATAATAACAACAACAATTATCGTAATCGTATTATTATTATTATTACTATTTGTTGATCAAGATAAAAAAAAAAAAGAACTTTATTATTTCATTACATATGCCCCATTCATAGATTCACATACACACAATATCTTAAAGCGGATGTGCCACTAAACAAATATATTAAAAGCCAGCAGGTACAAATACTGCAGCTGCTGACTTTTAATATAAGGACACTTACCTGTCCTGGAGTCCAGCGGTGATCGCAGCAGATGACGAGCCGATCGCTCGTCACCCTGTTGCTCCCCCCTCCATCCACGGTGAGGGAACCAGGAAGTGAAGCGCTCCGGCTTCACTGCCCGGTTCCCTACGGCGCATGCGCGAGTCGCGCTGCGCCCGCCGATTGGCTCCCGCTGTGTGCTGGGAGCCGAGTGTTCCCAGCATACAACGGGGGACGGACGGGAAGCGGAGAAAAAACCCGTCCTTTGCCCGTATCGTAGGGCCGGAAGTGGGTGCAGATACCTGTCTGTAGACAGGTATCTGCACCCCCCTCCCCCCTGAAAGGTGTCAAATGTGACACTGGAGGGGGGGAGGGTGCCGATCAGCGGGACTCCAATTTAGAGTGGAGATCCGCTTTAAATGTGAAAATAGATAGAAGAATACTTAAAATCTTAAAAGGAATTGAAATTCTAGTTCCAGGATCAGCCGCATTGTCTAGATTTTCCGTCTTCTATATGTATGAGAAATGAGCAATATATACAGTGTCATGTGTGTGTACAGTATACAGTATATATCACACACACACACAGTATATATATATATATCACACACACACACACAGTATATATATATATCACACACACAGTATATATATATATCACACACACAGTATATAGATATATCACACACACAGTATATAGATATATCACACACACAGTATATAGATATATCACACACACAGTATATAGATATATATATCACACACACAGTATATAGATATATATATCACACACACAGTGGGCCAGATTCAGGTAGGGAGCGCGTATTTCTGTGCGGGCGTAGCGTATCCTATTTACGCTACGCCTCCGCAACTTTGACAGGCAAGTGCATTATTCACAAAGCACTTGCTCCGTAAGTTGCGGTGTAAATGGGCCGGCGTAAGCCCGCCTAATTCAAATCTGGAAGATGTGGGCGTGTTTTATGCAAAATCATCGTGACCCCACATAAATGAGGCTTTTTACGAACGGTGCATGCGCCGTCCGTGAAAGTATCCCAGTGCGCATTCTCCAAATTAACCCGCAAAAAGCCAATGCTTTCAACGTGAACGTAAATTACGCCCAGCCCTATTCGCGAACGACTTACACAAACGACGTAATCGATGGAAAATTCGACACTGGCCTGACGTCCATGCTTAACATTGACTGCGCCTCATATAGCAGGGGTAACTTTACGCCGGGAAAAAACCTTATGTAAACGGCGTATCTGTACTGCGACGGACGGGCATACGTTCGTGAATAGGCGATTTACATATTCTAGGCGTAAATCAGCGTACACGCCCCTAGCGGCCAGCATAAATATGCAGTTAAGAAAGAATCAGATACGCCAGAATTTGTCTAAGATACGACCGGCGTAAGTCTCCTACGCCGGTCGTATGTTAGACAAATTCTGGCGTATCTGATTCTTTGAATCAGGCGCCAAGATACGAAGCCTCACACTCAGAGATACGCCGTCGTATCTCCTACCTGAATCTGGCCCAGTATATATATATATCACACACACACAGTATATATATATATATATCACACACACACAGTATATATATATATATATATATATATATATATCACACACACAGTATATATATATATATATCACACACACAGTATATATCACACACACAGTATATATATCACACACACAGTATATATATCACACACACAGTATATATGTATATATATCACACACACAGTATATATATCACACACACAGTATATATATATATATATATCACACACACAGTATATATCACACACACAGTATATATATCACACACACAGTATATATATCACACACACAGTATATATATATATATCACACACACAGTATATATCACACACACAGTATATATATCACACACACAGTATATATATCACACACACAGTATATATGTATATATACCACACACACAGTATATATATCACACACACAGTATATATCACACACACAGTATATATATCACACACACAGTACAGTATATATCACACACACAGTATATATATCACACACACAGTATATATATCACACACACAGTATATATATCACACACACAGTATATATATCACACACACACAGTATATATATATATCACACACACAGTATATATATCACACACACACACAGTATATATATCACACACACAGTATATATATCACACACACAGTATATATATCACACACACACAGTATATATATATATCACACACACAGTATATATATCACACACACAGTATATATATCACACACACAGTATATATATATATCACACACACAGTATATATATATATATATATATATATATCACACACACAGTATATATATCACACACACAGTATATATATCACACACACAGTATATATATCACACACACACAGTATATATATCACACACACAGTATATATATCACACACACAGTATATATATCACACACACAGTATATATATCACACACACAGTATATATATATATCACACACACAGTATATATATCACACACACAGTATATATATCACACACACAGTATATATATCACACACACAGTATATATATCACACACACAGTATATATATATATACTTTCTAATGTAATTAATTATTTTGCTGAACAGGGTTGGTGAATTATGAGGGGGAAGCGCTGCAGAAATAATGACATTCATGTCTAATCATTAGAGCCGCTCTCGTTGTATTTCTAATACAATTACACATCACATTTCTAATTGTATGCTAATTGTCTTCTATTAAATTCTCCTTCCATGAAATAATACTTGTATACAGTCATTATCCAGTTCGGAAGTAAAGATAAATAATAATTACAATGTAGTCTGAGTGCGGAGCGGAAGTAAAACTCCTCCCCTGTGCTTCTCTATGGAGATGACTTATTAAAGGCAAATAGACTGAGCACTTTGCAGGTACAGCTGGAAGGTGCGGTTCCTCCAGATTCCGGAGAATTATGTTTTTTTTTTTTGTTTTTTTTATTTGCATGTGATTAGGTGTTCTTTGCAAAGCTTTGCCTCCTTTACTAAGCTCTGGGGCGACCGCATTCCCAAACTCCACCGTCTGTTTGCTTTTAGTAAATCCACCCCAAGATATTCCTATGAAGATTCCACAAAGGAGTCTGTGGCACCGCCGTCAGAGAGAGACTCCTTCTAGAGGATTCCACAAAGGAGTCTGTGACACCGCCGTCATAGAGAGACTCCTTCTAGAGGATTCCACAAAGGAGTCTGTGACACCGCCGTCCTAGAGAGAGACTCCTTCTAGAGGATTCCACAAAGGGGTCTGTGGCACCGCCGTCATAGAGAGACTCCTTCTAGAAGATTCCACAAAGGAGTCTGTGGCACCGCCGTCCTAGAGAGAGACTCCTTCTAGAGGATTCCACAAAGGAGTCTGTGGCACCGCCGTCCTAGAGAGACTCCTTCTAGAGGATTCCACAAAGGAGTCTGTGGCACCGCCGCCATAGAGAGACTCCTTCTAGAAGATTCCACAAAGGAGTCTGTGGCACCGCCGTCATAGAGAGACTCCTTCTAGAAGATTCCACAAAGGAGTCTGTGGCACCGCCGTCATAGAGAGACTCCTTCTAGAAGATTCCACAAAGGAGTCTGTGACACCGCCGCCATAGAGAGACTCCTTCTAGAAGATTCCACAAAGGAGTCTGTGACACCGCCGTCATAGAGAGAGACTCCTTCTAGAGGATTCCACAAAGGAGTCTGTGGCACCGCCGTCATAGAGAGACTCCTTCTAGAAGATTCCACAAAGGAGTCTGTGGCACCGCCGTCATAGAGAGACTCCTTCTAGAAGATTCCACAAAGGAGTCTGTGGCACCGCCGTCATAGAGAGAGACTCCTTCTAGAGGATTCCACAAAGGAGTCTGTGGCACCGCCGTCCTAGAGAGAGACTCCTTCTAGAGGATTCCACAAAGGAGTCTGTGGCACCGCCGTCCTAGAGAGACTCCTTCTAGAGGATTCCACAAAGGAGTCTGTGGCACCGCCGCCATAGAGAGACTCCTTCTAGAAGATTCCACAAAGGAGTCTGTGGCACCGCCGTCATAGAGAGAGACTCCTTCTAGAGGATTCCACAAAGGAGTCTGTGGCACCGCCGTCATAGAGAGAGACTCCTTCTAGAGGATTCCACAAAGGAGTCTGTGGCACCGCCGTCATAGAGAGACTCCTTCTAGAAGATTCCAC